>NC_083481.1:10055000-10217500 GCF_030014155.1 Tachysurus vachellii
TATAAGTGATGTTGAATGTAAATTCAGAAGATGAAACCCTTAAATCTGATAGGACATGGCATTAATGAAGCTTGTTGTTTTCCTTTCCTAAAGTTTAAGGGAGGATTCTTGGAGCGCCTACTCGAGCTCGTCAGCATGTGGGATGTGGACGTGTGGGAGCCTGCAGCAGAGCTGTACTTCACAGTGCTTATCGTAAGTGTTTGAATATCTTCTGATGCCACGATACACAAATTCTCAGGATTGTATCTTAAACTCAGTGACACTGTGTTGGATGTGTGTCTGTAATTTGTCAACAGGATCACCTAACACAGCTTGCTGAAGTACTGTTCTCTCAGCATCTGGAGCTCTACAGCGACCCAGCAGCCTTAGCCACCAGGGTTCAGCATCTTCTCAAGAAGCACGTCCAGCAGATGATGGACATTTTGGAGAAGCTCTGAGCAATGTCTTTTTTATCTCTTTATTTTTTCTTCTTCTGTTTCATTTTATGTTTATTCTTTTCCCTCACTTCTTTTCCATACATTGCTCAAGCTCTCCATAGATAAGTATGAATTAATTTTATTTCTATTTTTGATTAAGATTTTAAAAAATCACTTTTCTTTCCTATAGGTGTGTACAGTCAACCCCAGGACTGAAGACGGGCTTAACCGTAGGATCCCTCATCCCTTAATAATCATCCCATATTAATCTATTTCTCTATTCCTATCCCACTCCCCTATTCCTATATATACTAAAGAGGTTAATAGAATTTTTTGTAAATAAACGTATTGTTATATAGTGCTTATATTATTTAATAAATGTTTACATTTGTTTCTATTACAGTCTAAATCTGATTATTTTTTATTCATCACATAAACATTTTTTATTCATCACATGATGTACCTATATCATTTTCCTTTTAAACGCACAACACAAAATGAATGTTTCATTCATTTAAAGATCCTTTTTAAAAACAAATTCAGAAACTTTAATTGGTTTACTAAAACGTGAGAAATGACAAATAACAAAATTCAGATATTTACATTCTTGGATCATTTGTGTGATTGCCCCAAACTGTGGAACAATATTTAACGTTTAAAGAATTGCATAATTGTAAATAATTTTGCTATTGATGTGTATAAAATGTCTTATGTCTTATGCATATATTATGTCTTATGCATATATTAGCCTATAGTTGACACAGGGCATTAACAATAGGCTGTTTTTTCAAGTTGGTTGTTACACAAAGCCAGAACTCAAGTTTAACAGCAGTTCTTACAAGAAGCTCTTAGCTGAAAGCCTTACAATACAGAATACAGTGACTAAGGTGTAATATAAATGAAAAAAATGACAATCATAGTAATGTAAATAATAGGATAAGGCTTTGAAACGCACCTCTCTTAGTGCCAGGCTGTTCCCCACCCCCGGGTCAGTCTACTGATCATGATCTTTGTGTCAGCGGTAAACACAAGTCAGTGTCATAGGAAGTCTTTGTTCGCATTCCTCTGCTGTGTTCTCTAGAGAGACAGGTCATTTTCTTTTGCTGTGCAGAGACACGTTCTAGATTGAAGAAATACGCTGTTGGTGTGTCCATGTCTGTAACTGATGTAAAACTGGATCTCACACAGTCTCCCTTAACTCTTTCATTTATGTAGGACACCAGCTCCTTTTTTTACTCCAGTAATGTCCTTGACATAGTACACTTATGTTTCTTGATCAGTTCTAACTCTGCCATTAATTTCATTTTGTAAGCCTTTTATAGATTGCTTTGTTCAAGCATTTGAGACAGCAGTGTATTGCTGACAAAAATTTCTTATTTGTACTTTTAAAACATGCTTTTAAGATCTCAATTTCTAAAAGAGGTTCTTTTTGTTAGTAAAATGCTCCCAGAAAAGTGCAAACTGTTTACAGAATTCAGAGTCCTGCAGGAGTTTTACAATAAAGTGCCAGTATGCAGATTTACCAGAGAACAAATTCACAGTGAGAGTAACCAATTGATGATCAGAAAACACAACCAGATAGATTAAACATTCAATGATTTGAATGAAATGTTTTGATAAGTAAATTTCATCTAGTTGAGCTGCACTAACTCTATTGTCGGAGACTTGAAACCATGTGTACTGTCAAACAGTAGAGTTCTTTGTGTCTAAAATGTTAATTCTTTTAATAAGCATTGATTGAGATAAAGCAGAATGCGTATGTGGTTCCTCAGTAGTGAAATCTACAGTAAAATCTATTGTACAGTTCCAATCTCCTCTAATGATAACATAACCCTCATCTCCACACTGCCTTGAAGCTCTTCTGAGCGCATTGAAAAAAGCAACATGCTCAAGTCCAACATTTGGCAAATAAATATTTATAAAATAAAAAACACCACTTTAATTGTTAGTTTTTACAAGAAAGAGGGGGAAAAAACAATGTGAAGCAATAATAAAAAGAAGAAAGACACCTGTGGAACATGGCTTATATTCCAAGCTACTCCTTAACGTTTCTTCTTACATTTATGTATGGCTGTGATATGCTTCCTTAGCTTCTGTTCACTCTGTAAGTCAAAACCCCACCTTTCTGCAAAAAAAAAAAAACAAAAAAAAAAACACTTACCTTTTCTTTATCGGGCAAGAAATCTGTGACATTAAACTGTTTACCAAAAGTCTTATCTAAAAAAAAAATTTACCTAACCATGTAGGGTGTACATGGTTTTATCTGCTTGAGAAGCACTCATAGACACCATTTCAGGAACGTCACACAACGCCTCCTCCTGTGGCATCTCCTAATCAACTTCCTTAAAAGACTCTTGACTGAAGGTATAAGCTTAAAACATTTATGTAATTCTCTTCTAAATCTCTGGTGCTGGGGTTGGCAGGACCGGGACGTTCACTGTGATTTACACCATGATGAATATGATGCATCCCGAAAGCAGAATGGATGTCTTCAACTTTGTGTCCCGAATATGGAACCAGCACTGCCAGCTTGTACAGACGGACGTAAAACTCGACTTCTTTCTGAAGATTTCTGAGAGCTTACCGGACGTGTTCCAGACTGTGAAGAGTTTACACACTCAGAGACCGCACATGGTCCAAACTGTGGTAAGAATCTTTTATACACAAGAACCTGATTTGTGGAGAAATAACTAGCTCCTGTCACTGTTAAATACTTCTTATCAATAATCAATAATATATATTATGTAAACAATTGTTTTTGCTGTCTTTTAGGAACAGTATGACTTCTGCTACAAAGTGGTACAAGATTTTGAAGATATCTTCTCTGACTATGCTAATTTCAATAAATACATAAAAAAAACATTCACGTTTATTCTGTTTTTATTTAGAAGAAACACTTGCAATATGTTCTTAATACTCTATGCCCATGATCTTTAACTTTCTTTTGTTAACTGTTATGATCCCAGAGGGTGTTTAGGGGTTTGATTTAACAATTAAACAAATGGCCAATCATCGTTCGTCTGCACTTTCTACTGCCAAAAGTGGAGCCATTTCCACCAAGCAGACTCCAATGTATTTAAGTTTGATTTGGGGATATATTATGTAATTGCTGTGACCAACTGCCCTTGTTAAAGTCATGTGACTGATTACTGCAGGTAAAGTGTAGACAATGTAATAGACATTTTAGATAGAGCATTTTATTGGACTATTCATTATTACAGCAACACTGGTATGAGGGTGGGATGGTTGCTCAAGTTCTCAGACCCGCTGTAATGAAGATTTACCTGACAGAGTTCATCTGGGAGCCTTTGAGTTCATTTTGTATAAGAAGTACAGAAAGTGAAACGGAAAACTTATAACTCTATAACTTATAAACTCTAAAAACTTAAAACTTATGTCTGTATACATATATATATATATGTATATATATATATATATATATATATATATATATATATATATATATATATGTATATATATATATATATATATATATATATATATATATATATATATATATATATATATATATATATATGTATATATATATATATATATATATATATATATATATATATATATATATATATATATATATATATATATATATATATATATGATTTTAGATGGAATTATTGGTCTGGTTATGGGTGTGATTTGAGAAATCTGATCAAATGGGTTCATTATTTCACTCACGCAGTATTCTGTTTTAATTGGAATGACCAGGAATTGTTGTATGACATTATGCATAGCTACTTATTTATTTACTTTAGCATTTGAGAAAATGGACAAGAAGGTTAAAAGAAAATGGCATGGAATTGTGGAGGGCAAATGACAGAAGAAATGAGCAGCAGCCTTTTATAATACAACATCCTCTGAAGGTATTTAAACTGTCAATATAAAAATCATTTTTCTGTTGTTTTATCAAACAGCTTATACCTGCAAAAAAAGTAAATAAAGAAATAAAATAAAGAATGAAGCAAAAGTAAAGAATGTCACCTTTTATTTCTTTGTGGTTATTGGTCAGATACATTTTAACAGTACACGTCTAACAGAACATTTTAAAATAAAGTAAGTAAAATACAGTGAAATAAAATTCTGGTTCATTATTCAAAAGGAAAGAAAATTAAGGACATGGATGAATTAAAAAACATGGAATAGCACAGACTGCAAGGACAGAGAAATGATCAGTGTTTGTGTGATCAGTGTTAAGAAATCTCTAGGATCCTGAAAGTTTAAAAAAAAATGATATTTACATACTGTAAATGTATATTAGATTATATTCAGTCTCTCTCTCACCTCGGGTCAAGAGGAGCCTGTGCCTGTCTCAGGCCGTCATCGGGCATCAAGGCAGGATACACCCTGGACGGAGTGCCAACCCATCGCAGGGCACACACACACTCTCATTCACTCACGCAATCACACACTACGGACAATTTTCCAGAGATGCCAACCAACCTACCATGCGTGTCTTTGGACCAGGGGAGGAAACCGGAGTACCCGGACAAAACCCCCGAGGCACGGGGAGAACATGCAAACTCCACACGCACAAGGTGGAGGCAGGAATCGAACCCCCAACCCTGGAGGTGTGAGGCAAACGTGCTAATCACTAAGCCACCGTGCCCCCCTAGATTATATTCATAATAATATAATATCCATCTATGAATAATACTTTTTCCAAGATTACATGTCACAAATATTTCTTCTTTGTGATCCGAGTAATAGTTTTACAAACCGTTAACACATAACACATAATACGGAAGCGATTGTTGTCCCTGGTATTATTTATTCAAAGTTTGGACTGCGATGTAAGATGAAGTCTCCTCCTTAGCCTTACATGCAAACTAATCAATCTTCATAGATTCCAGAGTATTACACAGATAATAAAGTATTACACAAGTTACACAGAAGAGGTGTCTCTAAAGGGCAGGCCAGGAAGATGGGGTGTCAGGAAGTTGGGGTGTCAGGCAGTTGGGGTGTCAGCGAAGGCAGCGGGGGCAGTGGGGGCAGCTCCACTATCAACTAAATCTGTGAACCTCAATGTCAAACATTTAAAAACACCAAATCATGTGTAAAATATATATATATATATATATATATATATATATATATATATGAATAAATATATATTTTTGATGAATAATGAGTGAATGTGTAAGAAGAAGGAGATGGGGAGTGAGAGAGAGAGAGAGAGAGAGAGAGAGAGAGAGAGAGAGAGAGAGAGAGAGAGAGAGAGAGAGCACATTTAGAGGATGCGAACAGAAAGAGACATCCTATGACACTGACTTGTGTTTACTGCTAACTCAAAAATCATGGTCAGTAGACTGTCCCTTTCTCTGGTCAGCATGATACATCATGTAGAAGGGGTGGGGAACAGCTTGGCATTAAGAGAGGAGGGTTTCAAAGTCTTATCCAATTATTTACATTACTATGATTGTCTCATTTTTTTCATTTAAAACTCACCCTAGTCACTCTATACTGTATTGTAAGGCTTTCAGCTAAGAGCTTCTTGTAAGAACTGCTGTTAAACTTGAGTTCTGGCTTTGTGTAACAACCAACTTGATTAAAGAATATATATTGATAAATAAATTCTGTAACCCTCCCAGATTCATCCTAAAGAGAACAATTTAAAATGAACACAATTAATCACTGCAATTAACAAAAGTTTTGTGACGCCACAACAAATATGCCCTTACCTGTATGCCAGTGAAACAATCCTCTGTGGTGGTACGATAAGGGAATCCCAGCAAATGACAACGAGCTGAAACTCAAGATCTATTTCACAAAGGTGCGTATCTAATAATCATCAAGGTCAATTCTCTTCATCAGAGTACTTAGGTCTGCGATTACCATGTGATTGAAGGATTGTGTCTTTGCGGTTGTAAACCAGCAAAGACGACACTCTGGGCCCCTTATCATCCACAAGAGGTATGTCCTGATGTTCACTGACTAGAAATAGAGAAACAAAACTAAACAGTAGAAATTGTAAAGAAGAGTGTTTGTGTGTTTGTATCATAGCTGCTACACTGTGGAATACCTCAGACTGGGAGATGGAGGTTTCTGCAGAGAGGAACTGAATGTTTCGGCAAGCGCTGATCAGCTCACCAGCATCGAGTGGCTGTGAAAATTAGAGCAGGAAGATCATAAGTGCTTCTGATCATAGCAGATTCATACTAACATCCTTTACAGTAAATGCAACCTTGTAAAATCCAGTGATTGGGTTTAGTAAATAAACAAAAGCTTTGGTTACCAGAAGGACGGCTGAAGGTTCCTGGTGAGTATTGGTGGGCAGCATTTGAGGGACTGTCTCAACGATCCTATTATTTACTTTACTATGATTATCTCATTTTTTTCATTTATATTACACCCTAGTCACTGTATTCTGTATTGTAAGGCTTTCAGCTAAGAGCTTCTTGTAAGAACTTCTGTAGAACTTGAGTTCTAGCTTTGTGTAACAACCAACTTGGTGAAAAAACAGCTTATTGTTATTACGCCATGTCAACTGTAAGCTAATATATCCATAAAACAAAGTTCTGTATTTTATACATATCTTCAATAGCTGTAATTGAGAAATAATTTACATATATGCAATTCCCCAAATGTTAAATATTGTTCCTGGGGCCATAACACAAATGATCCAAAAATAAAAATATCTGAATAATGTTTCTTGTCATTTCTCACAATTTAGTAAACCATTTAAAGGTTCTGAAATTTCTTCTAAAAAGGTGTGTTGTGCTTTTGAAAGGAAAATGATATAGGTATAGTGATGAATAAAAATAATGAGAATTACTCGATAATATGAACAGATGTAAACATTTATTAAAGAATAATTACAAATATTTACAAATTTTCAAAGTTTATACACAAAAAATTCTATTAACCTATTTAGTAGAGATGAGCAGGATACTCGGCTGAAACGAGTATCCGGTACGGATAAAGCACTTCTGCCAAGTACAAGTATTATACGAGTAATACGAGTCAATATCTGTGCTCGGATTGAATGAAAATCATCACTGGGTAGCTGATTGTGTCAGCGTTCTGTGATAGGCTAGTCACAGCGCCCCTCCCCTACACACATACAGATGTATTGTGTTGCTGTGTCTCGCTCTGCTCACTCACAGTCACACACAGAACAGCTCTCTGTCTCTCCCTCAGTCACTCGGGTTCGCGGGTCTTTTCCGTTAACTTTAGGGTTTCTTCAGCTTTTTACGTTAATAATACGTACTTACCTACCAGTAGAGTTCTGGTAAACGTGGGTTCATTCAGACGTGGTGCTTGCTTGGTAGAATGCGACTCGCATTGTGTCTCTGCCTGTCGGAGATTTTTTTCTTTTTTAAACCTTCAGCTGTCTCTAACCAGTAACCAGACACCGAGTGTCAGACACATTTTTGCTGTATTTCATAGAAACATAAAGGTAGGAAGCTAGTGTTATAAATATTACAAATTAATTATTACCAGTTAAAGCCCCGCCCATTTCAAGACAAGCCCCACCTACCTTCGGGGTAGGCTCCACCCTCTCAGAGTACAGACACAGATACGGATAATTCATATGGTTAACAGATACAGATAATGCTGTACTCGCTCATCCCTACTATTTAGTATATATAGGAATAGGGGAGTGGGATGAGAATAGAGAGATAGATTAAAATGAGATGATTATTAAGGGATGAGGGATGCTAGGGTTAAGCCGTCTTCAGTCCTGGGGTTGACTGTACACACCTATAGGAAAGAAAAGTGATTTTTAAAATCTTAATCAAAAATAGAAATAAAATTAATTCATACTTATCTATGGAGAGCTTGAGCAATGTAGGGAAAAGAAGTGAGGGAAAAGAATAAACATAAAATGAAACAGAAGAAGAAGAAATAAAGCGATAAAAAAGACATTGCTCAGAGCTTCTCCAAAATGTCCATCATCTGCTGGACGTGCTTCTTGAGAAGATGCTGAACCCTGGTGGCTAAGGCTGCTGGGTCGCTGTAGAGCTCCAGATGCTGAGAGAACAGTACTTCAGCAAGCTGTGTTAGGTGATCCTGTTGACAAATTACACACACACACACATCCAACACAGTGTCACTGAGTTTAAGATACAATCCTGAGAATTTGTGTATCGTGGCGTCAGAAGATATTCAAACACTTACGATAAGCACTGTGAAGTACAGCTCTGCTGCAGGCTCCCACACGTCCACATCTCACATGCTGACGAGCTCAAGTAGGCGCTCCAAGAATCCTCCCTTAAACTTTAGGAAAGGAAAACAACAAGCTTCATTAATGCCATGTCCTATCAGATTTAAGGGTTTCATCTTCTGAATTTACATTCAACATCACTTATACATCTCCTGATCAGTCACTTACTGTCTCAAGTGTTGAGCCACTTCTGAAATGGTGAAACAGAATCAGCTCAAAAAAAACATCCAGGAAGTTGTAGTGGGGGACCTGCACAGAGGAGAAGAGTTACAAAAAGAAATTAGCATTACATATTAGAGTCCTGTTTACTATATTACACAAATCTACTATATTTAAACATGTCACTTATTAGCAATTGGCAATTATTAGCTTACACAGGAGGAGATCTCTGCTTCAATCGAATCCTGATAAGAAGGCGTCCTCAGGAATTGAATCAAGGCCTCGTAGGCCAACTTCACCCCACCTACATCCTGTTAAAACAAACAAAACATGTCTGTGACTCACTGGCTATGGTTTTCAATTTGCTGAGTAACAAAGTATTTTCGTCACTAAAATGAATCGCTTTTTCATCATCCTTAAGTCACCTGGATGTTAGCCGCTGCCAGACGCATGACGATCTTCTTTCCAACCAAGAACAAGAAGTTCTGGTTGTGGATGCTGGCAAGCAGAGTCTGAACATGAGACAGCACACAATATAAATTAAAGCCGAGTTGACTTTACCTGCGCAATAACAGCAGCCGAAAAAAGGTTTTACTCACAGCGAACGCTTCACGGAGAGCGGGCAGCTTCAGGCCGACATCAGTAACCCGTCTGTCTGAAAGATGGCAGCTAAGGAACAGGACATGTAAACGCTTAGTGTATGTTAAACACACAATACAACATTACACCATTAAACAGTGAAGAGTTTCATACCAAACAAAGGGCACCTCCATCTCCTCTGGGTTAAGGCTCTCGTCACACTCCTGCAAGCCAAATCAACGAATCATTAAAACTTGCACGGTAGATTTTACAGCCGTTCAGGTGAATAGCACCAAATGTAGATACACTTCAGGTGTGAAACATGGAATTACTGCATATGGAACGGGAACCTCTTCCTTCTCCCAAGTGGAGGTGTCCATTTGCCCATCTTTACCCACCAACAGGTATGTGCAGGTCACCTGTTTAATGGTTTGCTGTTGAATAAAAAAAGAATTGACACTGAAGACAAATTCAAAAAGTTACTAACAACAACACACATTTTATGAAAGTGCAATAAACTTAACACATAATAATAACCTGGCACGATGATGTCAGTCTCCACTCGGTCACAGGAAATAAATTCTGTAACACTCCCAGATTCAACCTGAAGATAACAATTTAAAATGAACACAATTAATCACTGCAATTAACAAAAGTTTTGTGACGCCACAACAAATATGCCCTTACCTGTATGCCAGTGAAACAATCCTCTGTGGTGGTACGATAAGGGAATCCCTGCAAATGACAACGAGCTGAAACTCAAGATCTATTTCACAAAGGTGCGTATCTAATAATCATCAAGGTCAATTCTCTTCATCAGAGTACTTAGGTCTGCGATTACCATGTGATTGAAGGATTGTGTCTTTGCGGTTGTAAACCAGCAAAGACGACACTCTGGGCCCCTTATCATCCACAAGAGGTATGTCCTGATGTTCACTGACTAGAAATAGAGAAACAAAACTAAACAGTAGAACTTGTAAAGAAGAGTGTTTGTGTGTTTGTATCATAGCTGCTACACTGTGGAATACCTCAGACTGGGAGATGGAGGTTTCTGCAGAGAGGAACTGAATGTTTCGGCAAGCGCTGATCAGCTCACCAGCATCGAGTGGCTGTGAAAATTAGAGCAGGAAGATCATAAGTGCTTCTGATCATAGCAGTTTCATACTGATATTCTGTTCAGCAAAAAGAACCTTGTAAAATCCAGTGATTGGGTTTAGTAAATAAACGAAAGCTTTGGTTACCAGAAGGACAGGTGATGGGTCTTCTTGTTGTTCGTTGGGCAGCAAATGAAGATGTGGCTCAACAACCTTAAAACGCACAAACTCTATTTAGTCACTGCAATTAATAACATTTTTTGATGCCACAATGAACAATCACTTAGCTGAATGGCAGTGAAACTCTCCTCGTATCTGGTATAATAAGGGAATCCCTGCAAATGTCAATTAGACAAAAATCATGATCTATGACCACATTTCACAAATGCGCTCTTCTAAAAATCATGTCAAATCAAAAATGCCAATTTTCATCAAGGGTGTTTGTGTGTTTGTATCTCAGCTGCAGCACTGTAGAATACCTCAGACTGGGAGGATGAGGAGTCTGCAGACACGAACTGAACATCGCAGCAAGCGCTGTTCAGTTCACCAGCATCGAGCAGCTGTGAAATATAGAGCAGGAAGATCATAAGAGCTGCTTATGATAACAGATTCATACTAACATCCTTTACAGTAAATGTAACCTTGTAAAATCCAGTGATCGGCTTTAGCAAATAAATGAAAGGTTTGTTTACCAGAATGACGGCTGAAGGTTCGTCTTGAGGTTCGGTGGGCAGCAGCTGCAGAATTGGCTCAGCGACCATCACACATACACACACATACACACACACTTAGACAAAAGTGGCCTACACGTTTCAAAAGAAGTTAAACTGTTACTATTGAACTGATACATACCTGGAGTACAGAAGGAGTATCGAATGATTCTCTCAGCACGTCCACAGGCCCTGCAATGAGTTTTATGTGAATCAGAATTACAACTTAACTACACAATATCAAACTTTCCTATTAATGCCTAAATGCTTCAATAACCCTCTGAATTTTATTAATAATTATCTTATAAAGAAACGTTCATCAACTCCTTTCAGGATTTTAATATGTAATTTAAACCGACCGCTAAGGTCGCTAGCAGGTTAGCTAAAATTAGGCTAACGATTATATTTATATTATATTTACCAAGAAATTGTGTAATAATTACAGAAAACAGGCAAGTAGATATGATACGAAATACATAAAATAAAATAATTTGTTGAGCCAATTGTAAGAATTTTATAGTGTAATTTAAATAGGTTTGGGAACCGAGAACCGGTTCTTATTCAGAATAAGGAGCAGGGTAATCAACATCAGTTAAGCACAGAGCATGCGACAAAGAGTTACCAATACTCTTTGTTCAGCCGCAAAAGCAGCTGGCTCTCAAAGTTCTTTCAACACTAAACTGTCTTTCACAGGCTGCCGAGGAAGGGAGTGCCGTATTAAGCTTAAGTGATAGCTGGCACACAGCTGAGAAGGACTTCAGGTCCTCTACTGTGTCTCCTGGGCACCCCAGGTACACATCCAACTGCTGGGTCGTTTCAAGAGGGCTGGTCTTCTTCAAGGAGGAAAAGAAGTCCTCTTCCTCAGAAGATTGGGAGCCCTCACTGATGTGATTCTCGGCCTGACAGTCCAAGTGGTTTCTGATGTAGTCAAGCCTGTGGACTAAAAACAAAAATCAGGACAATTTAGACCATATGACAGTATTTTAATTGTATATTGGATAGTGTGTGTGTGTGTGTGTGTGATTAAATTTCATTTTAAACTCAATTCAAACTCATTTCACTGTCTCCATAGAAATTACACACATTAAAGGGATAGTTCACCCAAAAAATCACCATTTATCAAAATATCTTCTTTTGTGTTCATCATTCATTCATTCATTCATTTTCTACCGCTTATCCGAACTATCTCGGGTCACGGGGAGCCTGTGCCTATCTCAGGCGTCATCGGGCATCAAGGCAGGATACACCCTGGACGGAGTGCCAACCCATCGCAGGGCACACACACACTCTCATTCACTCACGCACTCACACACTAGGGACAATTTTACAGAGATGCCAATCAACCTACCATGCATGTCTTTAGACCGGGGGAGGAAACCGGAGTACCCGGATGAAACCCCCGAGGCACGGGGAGAACACACACACAAGGCGGAGGCGGGAATCGAACCCCCAACCCTGGAGGTGTGAGGCGAACGTGCTAACCACTAAGCCAGTGAAAATGATGACAGAATTTTTCTTTTTGGGTGAACTATCCCTTTAAAGCTGTTTTAGGACCACAAGCAGCTGCTGGCATGACTGAAAATTAGCAGTAAAATCATTTTAAACAGCATTTGGCTAGTAGTTGGGCCTATTACCTCTTTACAAGGACCCCATACAGGCGTGTGCACTCATACCCAGACAGGATCATGACTATCCTTAGTACATACCTTATCAACCAGCTGTAGATTATAGCTTTGCACAATTAACTTACAAATATTACATACAGTACCAATAAAAGCTAAAGTTGAATTTCAAATCTCACACTGAGCCACCAAACTAGTTTGCAACATTGAATCATTGCCTTCTGGTAGCAAGCAAACCATTGGCATCTACCCAAGTTTGCCACAGAAAACATTGCAAATTTATTATTATTAGTACGTTACTACGTCACTACAATATTGTCAATAATCGTCTGATAATAACAAAAACTATATCTTTGCACAATTAACTTACAAATATAGCAATAATTTAAGCTCAGATAACATTTAGCTAAAGTCGAATTTCAAATTTGTTAATAATTGACTGATAATAACAAAATTTCAGCTTACCTCAATATGCTTTTTTAAATTAGACGGCGAGTTTTTGAAAGCCATGGCTACCTACTTCCTCGCTGGTGCTGGTACAAACCAATAGGGTGTCGGAATGGTATATGTTTATACTTCTCATCCAACCACAATCACATTCACTCTATATTGATGGCACGATTTATCTTGATAGGTTTTTTTTGAATGATGACAAGCCGGAATGAAAACAAGCCGAAATGAAATAGGAGTAACGAGGCTGTTTTTAAAAAGTGAGTTAAGCAGAAGGAACTGAGTAAGCATCCATTGTCTGATGTCCTTCACACAATCTTCAGTCTTATTAACTCAAGAGCCATGGTCTGAAATGATTTCAATTTCTTTAGAGGTATTTTACTGCACAAGGTAAAGCTAAACCAAATCTTTGAAATACAAAGTTTATCATCTGCATTATGGAATCAGGGAAGCAAAACAACAATACAGCAATAAAATATCTGGGTTCATATCTCTGTGGACCTCTCCTGGATGACAAGCACCACATTGCTGGCCAAGATAGCTTAGTCCCGCCTCTACCTCCTCTGCAAACTGAGGAAAGCAAGAGTCCCACCTCCAATCATGTGCTCCTTCTGCACCATTGAAAGCTTCAAATAAAAGCTTCTTGACTTGACTTGACTTGACTTGACCATTGAAAGCATCCGAAATAACTGCATCAATGTGTGGTGCACTGACTCCGATGAAATGCAGCCAGCCATGACTCTGAAATGCAGCCAGCAAGAATATCAATGTCTCTCTGCACTCCCTTATGGACATCTTTCACACCCGCCTCACTAGCAGAGAACTACTGCCTTCTGGGAGAAGATACCGGAGCCTCTAGGCTCGCTCCATAAGACATTCAAGCAGCTTCATCCATCAGGCTGCCAGGATGCTAAACTCTGTCCATTACTTCCCTCCTCTCCCACCTACTCCTGACCTTTAGACATCTACAGCTCTCTCCAAACTTCTTCATTGCACACAAGACTCTTTATACTCTTCGTATATATCTGACACTGTTGCACTTTTAAACATTACAGATTTTTTTGCACTACTGTCATGCTACTGCTACCTGTCTTGCAGGTAGCCTTACAAATTTACTGTTTACATTTACTCATATATTCATTCAGATTTACAAGAGATATTCACTCGTTTAATATATGTTTATTTATTATAATACACTGCGTTTACATTTGAAGCACATAAAATACAAAAAAGCTCAAAAGGAATGTAAGTGCCAAATGGCATTTCATTCAATATTTGTCATACAGTGGTGTGAAAAAGTGTTGGCCCCTTCCTGATTTTTTTTTTGCCTGTTTGTCACACTGAAGTTTCAGATCATCAAACAAATTTAATTATCAGTCTAAGATAACACAATTATGGGGCAGATCGTGGCCTAATCGTTAGAGAGTCTGACCCCCCCAACTGCTCCCTGGGCGCCGCAGCATAAATGGCTGCCCACTGCTCTGGTTGTGTGTTCACGGTGTGTGTGTGATCACTGCTGTGTGTGTGCACTTTGGATGGGTTAAATGCAGAGAACAAATTCTGAGTATGGGTCACCATACTTAGCCGTATGTCACGTCACTTTCACAAGTAAACACAACATGCAGTTTTTAAATGAAGGTTTTTATTATTAATGGAAAACAAAATCCAAACCCACGTGGCCCTGCGTGAAAAAAGTGTTTGTTCCCCGTTAAAACATAACTTATCTGTGATTTATCACACGTGTTCAATTTCTCTAGCCACACCCAGGCCTGATTACTGCCACACCAGTTCACAATCAAGAAATAACTTAAATAAGACCTGACTGACAAAGTGAAGTAGACCAAAATATCCTCAAAAGCTACACAGCATGCAGAGAGCCAAAGAAATTCAGGAACAAACAAACAAACAAAGTGAGATCTGTTACATCTGGCTTAAAAGTAACACGGCATTTCAGAAAAAGAACATCATACCAAAAGTAAAATTTGCTGCTACAGGACCTGAAAGAATTGCTGTGATAAATGGAACCATGAGTTCTGCTGTCTACCAAAAAATCCTGAAGGACAATGTGCGGCCATCTGTTCGTGACCTCAAGCTGAAGCGAACTTGGGTTCTGCAGCAGGACAATGATCCAAAACGCATCAGCAAGTCCACCTCTGAATGGCTGAAGAAAAACAAAATGACCTTAATCCTATTGAGATGCTGTGGCATGACCTTAAAAAGGTGGTTCATGTTTGAAAACCCTCCAATGTGGCTGAATTACAATAAATCTGCAAAAATGAGTGACCAAAATTCCTCCACAGTGCTGAAAAAGACTGTAAAAGATTGCAAGTTATCGTAAATGCTTGATTGGAGTTCTTGCTGCTAAGGGCGGCCCAACCAGTTATTAGGTTTAGGGGGAAAGCGCTTTTTCACACAGGGACATGTAGGTTTGGATTTTGTTTTCTCTTACTAATAAAAATCTTCATATAAAAACTGCATGTTGTGTTTACTTGTGTTATCTCTGACTAATATTTAAATTTGTTTGATGATCTGAAACATTAAAGTGTGGCAATAAAAAAATCAGGATGGGGCCAACACTTTGGTCTTCTATAGAAAGTGTAAAAGATAAAATTATAAATTATACAGGCTGTTTTCTGTATGTGCTCTCCTGTGTAATACTCCTCACTACCACCCTTCCCTACTACTTTGTGAAACATCACAACAGGATGTGGTAAAGGATAAAACCTGACTATGTCATGCTTTTAACACAGTTAAACCCAGCTTTCCCTTACCTGAACCATCAATCTGCACAGATTAGCAAGGTTTGGCCTGAGTCCTTGTCAATAGTAATTAGTACCTTGTGTACAGCATAACCAGGAAGGCTGAACTTCCGATAAGCTGATTTACACCCAACAGAAATGTCATTCCTTAACCCATGTTTGTCTCTTAATTAACTGTCAATTCAAATTCTGAAATAGTCAATATCACTAAATTAATAATTCTATATAATTCTATGAGGCATAAGAAGTGTGATGAAAATATATTATAGGAGATATATTATCCATGAACACAGATATAGAGCCTACAGTGCCTATAATGGATTTAATATATTTTTAAGCATGTGACAATCAGGTTGGAAATTTGTTTGAAATTTAAACAATATGATTACTATACATACAATCTGTTAAAAAGTTAATCCAGGAAAAATATTAATAGGAAATAATATAATAATAATAATAATAATAATAATAATAATAATAATAATAATAATAATAATAATAATAATAATGGAAAAAGAGAAAGCGTGGGACCTGATAGAACAAAAATAATCTGTGAATGAAATTCCTCTACAGTATAATACTGTATTACAGATAAAGGAAGCTGATTTTTTTTTTTTTTTATATTTTAAGCTGTTCTGTAAAAAATACAGCATGTTACTGTTTTAAATACAGTATAACAATAAAATATGTGAGAAATGACCAATTACTGTAAATTTACAGTAAAGTGTTAGCATGTAGGTGTCAGGAGTTAATGGGACAGTTATTTGCCAGACCACCAGGAGGGTCTGGCAAGTGGTTTATTCATGTATCACTGCGTTATTCCCATGTGGGCAGTGCCATGCACTTTCTTAATGTGTTTTCTTGCTTTCTCACCTGTTCCTTGTTTTCAACAGCCACTGCCATTGGCAGTAAAATTAAAGGTGTTTTTAATAAAACACATAGTAAATTGTATATACACAGATAAAATGGGAAATAAGGGTTCATTTACTATAAGCAAAACAGTTGTATTGGTACCAATTTTGGAGGGATAATACTCTCTCTACATATAAGTCCTCTTTGAAGTCCTCTTATGAACAATGAGATTAAGATGTTATAAATGTAGAACTCATTGGGTGTGAAGGTGGGTGGGAAGTATGGAGTCAGGAGATAGATGGGCTTTGAGTTTTGGGTTTGCTTTATTTTTTTCAACTAGTGCTTTTCTGCATTTTTTCAATGAAGAACAGAAATAATAATTTTTTTCTAGTGAAAGTGCACTGAAATGCATGGTCTAAATATAAAATGTGCAAACATTGCTAGAATTCACTCTCCATTTTGGGAAGTCGTGCCTAATGGTTAGAGAGTTTGACTCCTAACCCTAAGGTTGTGGGTTCGCGTATCGGGCCGTCCACAACTCAAGTGCCCTTGAGCAAGGCACCAAACCCCCTAACTGCTCCCCAGGCGCCGCAGCATAAAATGGCTGCCCACTGCTCCGGGTGTGTTTTCACGGTGTGTGTGTGTTCACTGCTGTGTGTTTGCACTTTGGATCGGTTAAATGCAGAAAACAAATTCTGAGTATGGGTCACCATACTTAGCCGTATGTCACGTCACATTCACATCACGTCACATTCTTCAGCAGCAGTTTTCTAGCCATTATAATGACCCCTTGCTCGAGTCCCAAATCCTTCACTTCACCTGTCAGCCTTTTTCACAAAAATTTTCAGAACATAAATATTTGCTGTGACCTTCTAAAGTATGACCAGATGCATTCTGTTTGCTTTAATTATCCTTGAGATGTGTCTAGAAATTAGAATCCATCTGTTACAATTTAGGGGGGCACGGTGGCTTAGTGGTTAGCATGTTTGCCTCACACCTCCAGGGTTGGGGGTTCGATTCCCGCCTCCGCCTTGTGTGTGTGGAGTTTGTATGTTCTCCCCGTGCCTCGGGGGTTTCCTCCGGGTACTCCGGTTTCCTCCCTCGGTCCAAAGACATGCATGGTAGGTTGATTGGCATCTCTGGAAAATTGTCCGTAGTGTGTGATTGCGTGAGTGAATGAGAGTGTGTGTGCCCTGCGATGGGTTGGCACTCCGTCCAGGGTGTATCCTGCCTTGATGCCCGATGACGCCTGAGATAGGCACAGGCTCCCCGTGACCCAAGATAGTTCGGATAAGCAGTAGAAAATGAGTGAGATGAGTGAGAGTGTTACAATTTAAATTGTTGAATGGACACATATTATGGAAAGGCCAAGGCCTGTGGATTTTTATGAAAAAAGTGTGTCAATGCATAGATCAGGGCAAGGATATAAAACAAGTTCTTAGGCTTTAAGTGTTCCCAGGACCACTTCACTGGGACTTCCCACTGGGACTTTCCACTGGGACTTCCCACTGGGACTTCCCACTGGGACTTCGCACTGGGACTTCCCACTGGGACTTCCCAGTGAAGTTGATAGCATGTACCTCAGCTCAGTGGTACTCTGTAAGGCAAGAGAAAACAGGAAAACATCATGCTAGGCCATCTATTAGCCAACTTTACCTCACTGCACTGCCTGGTCTTACTTGGGTCTGTCCTCTTTTCTCTGAGAAAATATTTTATATTCTATACACAAGTTAGAATGAGATCAAGCATGTGAACATTATGAGTAGGTCCTATTACGTTCTGATTAACCCCTACTGAATTTAAGATGGACACAACTGCTGTTCTCAGAGGATCTTCTAACTTATCAAAATTCATATTAAAGTCTCCCACAATTAATGCTTTGTCTAAAGAAACAACTAGGTTTGAAATAAAATCTGCAAATTCAGAGGAATTCAGAATATGGCCCTGGAGGTCTGTAAATACAACAAGTTTTAGACTTAATGGACTTATTTATTGTGTCTACATATGTAAAGTTAATATAAAGAACTTCAAAAGGGTTGCATTTATGTATTGATTTTTGCATGGCTCCTAGCTTATCATCATGAATAACTAGGACCCCTCCTCCACTGCCTGTTAGGAATGGCTGAGGTATCTAACTATAATCTGACTTTACGGCTATGTCCACATCACCCATTCACCCTGTAGTTGCGTTGGTTACTAACGCCACCTAAGGCATACAGATTTTCCCATACAGACACTACACTACAATTGCTATCGCTCATGCTATCTAGTGCCTGGATTCGCACCTGAAGCTAAAATCTTTACAGTCAGAAAGATAACTAACATCCACTTATCACAAGTAAAATTAATGCTAATGACGGAGGAAGAATTACTAAACATCCTGCAGTTCACACATTGTACAAGCTGAATGTTTGCCTTACTTAAAGCTTGCTGTTTGGTGACAGAAAGAGCATCTCCTAAAAAGTAAAATAACATTAAATGTGATCTATCTATCTAAGTCTTTTTTCTTAAAAACTGCACATTGCTGCTACTCAAGCCAACATTTTTATGACTTTTGCTGTTGAATTTTTCATCTTATCTTAAAACTTTCAAGCTGTATTTTTTTTAATTGACCGGACTGCAGTTTTCATGTAGTGGAGGAACAAATATTCCAAAAATTCCCATTCACCTACATCAAATCTCACACACCTGTATGCACAAGGCCTGACCCCCTCCCACACTCTTTTTAACTCTGTCACTGGCATTTGCACCACACACTGCATCTACCATGCCAACAGCACTGTTAATGACTCCACACACCCCTCACACACATTCTTCTCAAGGGGTGGGGGGTCAGCCTGTCAGTGCTTAGGCCATACGCTGCACACTGCATCAAATTGGTCTGCATGGCTGTTGTCCCAGAAGTAAGCCTCTTCTAAGGATGATGCGCAAGAAAGAAAACAATTTGCTGAAGACAAGCAGACTAAGGATATGGATTACTGGAACCATGTCCTGTGGTCTGATGAGACCAAGTTAAACTTATTTGGTTCAGATGGTGTCAATCATGTGTGGCAGCAACGAGGTGATGAGTACAAAGACAAGTGTGGTTTGCCTACAGTCAAGCATGGTGGTGAGAGTGTCATGGTCTGGGGCTGCATGAATGCTGCTCACACTGGGGAGCTAGAGTTCAGTGAGGAAACCATGAATGCCAACATGTACTGTGACATACTGTAGCAGAGCATGATCCCCTCCCTTCGGTGCAGGGCAGTATTCCAACATGATAACAACCCCATACACACCTAAAAGACGACCACTCACTTGCTAAAGAAGCTGAGGGTAAAGTTGATGGACTGGTCAAGAATGTATCCAGACATAAACCCTATTGAGCATCTGTGGGGCATCCTCAAACAGAAGGTGGAGGAGCGCAAGGTCTCTAACATCCACCAGCTGCGTGATGTAGTCATGGAGGTGTGGAAGAGGAGTACAGTGGCAACCTGTGATGCTCTGGTGAACTCCAAGCCCAAGAGGGTTAAGGCAGTGCTGAAAAATAATGGTGGCCACACAAAATATTGACACTTTGGGCCCAATTTGGACATTTTCACTTAGTTGTGTACTTACTTTTGTAGCATGCGGTTTAGACATTAATAGCTGTGTGTTGAGTTATTTTAAGGAGGTGTGCAAATTTGCAAAGTGAGTGCAGAGATGTACAGCTCTCTCTCTCTCTCTCTCTCTCTCTCTCTCTCTCTCTCTCTCTCTATATATATATATATATATATATATATATATATATATATATATATACTTACTATACACCTCCTTATTAATGCTGCTACTAACTGTTCTATGTATACAACCTTTTTCCTGAAAATTGCACATTAAACCTAGATAAGCCAACATCAGTGTTTGTCAACATTATTATTATTATTATTATTATTATTATTATTATTATTATTATACTGAGACCAACAGCTTCTAAAAGCTACTTCTCCTGGGTTCTTTAATCTACATTCATGGAAGCCTAATGTTAATTATTTGAGGAATGGAATCCTTTATTATCACCACTTATACATTACAACACAGTGGAATAATTTTCTTTACATATCCCACCTGAGGATGTTAGAGTCAGAGTACAGGGACAGCTATGATACAGTGCCCCCGGAGCAGGAAGAGTTAAGGGCCTTGCTCAAGCGCAGTGGCAGCTCGAACGTCGATCTTCTGATCAACATCCCAGAGCCTTAACCATTTGAACCACCACTGCACCATTCACCAAACTTGCCATTCAACTTGTTCTGACATAAAGTGGTATGATTTTCTAACCAATCAAAATTCAGTTTTTTTTTTTGTTTTTTTTGTTTTTGTTTTTTTTACAGAAACTCAAATTGGTCAAATTGACTGATTCAGTAACTTATCAAGTTACAGTGGTAGCACAATGAAACAGAACACCTGGTTTTAGACCACAATAATTTATTAGTATGATTTAGGGCATCCTTTTGCAATTAGTTTAAAGAATGACAGATCCAGCTCCAAGTAGTGGGCATAGGGGATGACATGATATTACAGCCCAAACCATCACCCGGGGCAACCAACCACCTTGGCAATGTAATTTAATCTTTTGAGTTTGGCTTTATTTATTTTAAGTATTAAAGAACAACCAGAAAGTAAAAATAGAACTAAAATATATATTTCTCTTTAAACATCCTTTTTGCCCATTTAAAAGAGTAGAACATATTTTTAACATTTTATGGGTATAACTTCCACCCATAAAGTTCAAGGATACATTTTCTAACCTGAACCATTATCTCTAAGGGATTAGAAAGGTTTTACTCCATCCTTGTCAATACTAATTAAGATCAAATGTGCAGAGTAACAAGGCATCCGAGTTCTCTCAATAAGCCAATTTGAGCACAGCTAAAACTTAACCTACACATCTGGTTTATGTGAAAAAACCTTATTGGTGAAACAAACATGAATTGAATTAAATTTGAGATCTATATGTCAATGTGTCAATGTTCAGTGTAATGAAAGACTTGTATCTACCAACTCAGATTATTCCCTGAAAATTCTAGGCTGGTATGGTGTTTTAAAAGTTACATTTAAAACTTAAACATATGCAACTAGCTGAATCAAGGCACAACATGTAAATTCCCCTACAAACTTCTTTATTAGTTGTTCTTCGTTGATCAGATTAATGAACTATTGTATCAGGCGCAGAAGCAAAATCTATTAAGATAAGACAGAACATATGACATTAACAAGCTTTTAAATTCTAACAAATCCTTTGCTTCTGCAGAGTTTCTTAGTAATTGCACTGCTACACAGAAGGTCCTCTTAAAGAACAATCTTCTTAGTAATCAGCAATCAGCAATCAGAGTAAAGTGTTAAAAAGTCCTGTCTAAAGCTCCATGTCATGATGTGTGGATTCTATGCTTTAGCAATCCTGATTTCTGGAAGGAAAAGTAGCTTAGACCTTTCTAAGCTAATATATTAATTGGAGTTGTTTTTTTTCCACCCAGTAACACATGCCCCCACTGACATCCAGGCACAGGTACCAATCCTGACTGTGTTGTAAGTTAGCCTGACTCCGCCTAGGCAATGTAGGTTGCATATAAAAGCACATAGAGTACAACAAGAGATCCGCAGGTGCCCTTCAGTGCGAGGCAGCTGAGAAACTAACAAGCAAGCGTAGTTAGAATAAGCAAGTTTTAAGAATTGCAGAAGAGGTAGAGGGATATCTAAACGATAAAAAGTAATTCAGAGGCATCACTCAAAAACATTTAAAACCTTACAATGGCAGAGAAATGGGGGGAAGCTGTTTTTGCAGCCAGGCGGCGAGGTGATGAAACAACACGGGAAACAGTCTTCGTTTACACCAACAGCAATAACACCAGAGGTGAGAGGGCTATCTAAAATAAAAAAAAAAGCAGTTAAAGTTTTCCTGCTTCAAGCCCTCCAATACATAAATTTCTGTATAACTGCTTTAACATGCTTTTTTTAGATCCATTTGAGGGACCCAACTACCACATTGCGCCAAGATGGGCGTACAATGCTGCAACATTATGGATGTTTTTTGTGGTTGTTGCCTCAACCTTCACTAATGGCCTGGTACTGGTAGCCACAGCCAAATTCAAGAAGCTTCGTCACCCTCTAAACTGGATCTTGGTCAACCTTGCAGTAGCTGATCTTTTAGAGACACTGTTGGCCAGCACTGTTAGTGTCTGGAATCAAGCATTCGGCTACTTCGTTCTTGGACACCCGCTGTGCATTTTTGAGGGTTTCACCGTTGCCTGCTGTGGTAAGCAGTCTTGAATAAAGATGTAAGCACTTAACAAGATACTAGCGCTAAATGAAATATTTGCAATGAATATGTTTATCTAAGTATTCTAATTTAAATTCTCTTAAATATGAATTCCTCAGGTATCACTGGTTTGTGGTCTCTGAGTGTCATATCATTTGAGAGATGGGTGGTGGTGTGCAAACCTTTTGGAAATGTAAAATTTGATGGTAAATGGGCAGGTGGTGGCATTATCTTTACTTGGGTCTGGTCTGCATTTTGGACTTCACTTCCTATCTTTGGTTGGAGCAGGTAAGTTGTAAGGTGTTTTACTTGTTGATAATAACTAATCACAGTGTGCAAACTAATATAAAACAAAACACATGAGCTCTACAATTTTCTTGTCCTACAGGTATTGGCCTCATGGCCTGAAGACCTCTTGTGGCCCAGATGTATTCAGTGGAAGTGAAGACCCTGGAGTCCAGTCTTACATGATTGCACTTATGATCACCTGCTGCATTATCCCCCTAGGCATTATTATTCTCTGCTACCTTGCTGTGTGGATGGCCATCCGTGCTGTAAGAAATTCCATTTTTATAATACAATTTAAATATATATATAGATATTTTTATAACAGCTCAGTCATCCTTGGCATATCTATCTATACCAGGTTGCAGCACAACAGAAGGAATCTGAATCAACACAAAAGGCTGAAAAGGAAGTCACCAGAATGATTTTTGTCATGATTGCTGCTTATGTATTCTGCTGGGGACCATACACGTTCTTTGCCTGCTTTGCAGCTGCTAACCCTGGTTATGCCTTTCACCCACTGGCAGCAGCCATGCCTGCATACTTTGCAAAGAGTGCCACCATCTACAATCCAATTATTTATGTCTTTATGAACCGACAGGTAACAAATGAACAGTCAATTGTGTCCACTTTCCTCTGTAACTTTGTTATATTGATTTATGTTTAATTCATGCAACTTTTATGCAAACAAATATTTTTTTCTTGCCATGTAGTTCCGTTCATGCATCATGCAGCTCTTTGGAAAGAAGGTTGATGATGGTTCCGAAGTATCTTCTACCTCCAAAACAGAAGTTTCCTCTGTGGCACCTGCATAAATATCTTCTGACGTGTGGCAAATTAAAAAGATTACAGAACATCTTGCTTTCTTCACTTTTTGTTGCAAAGTAATACTCAAATGTCTGAAATATTTAAGAATATGGTATCAAACTCCATATTGTATTAATGTATTTTGTAAAATGTCCAGAAAATTTGGTTGGAGTGAAAACGTGAACTGAAATAAATTTTATCCAGTAAGACATGTAAATCAAGCTGTATATTAAATTAGAATATTATGCATGTGGTTGAAGCAAGCCCTGATGATCATTTGTAATTGCAGTTGTACTGTGTTACTTAATATAAAAATGTATTGTTATTTTATTTGTGTGATTGTCACAACATTTTATAAGTTATGTAGGTTTGAAAATGACTAAAAACAAAACAAAAAGAGAATATACACTTTTTATGTAAAGCTGATTTATGTCTAAAATAAATATGCAGCAGATGGCTATACTAATGTGGACTGTCTGTCTGTTTTAAGTCCATTTCAGAACTATTAGGACCCTATAAACGATGGAGTAAAAAAAAAGAAAAGTATAGAAAGTTAAAGACTACTGAGCCCCAGGTCACCTACTTGAATTCTGTGTTGAACATTTTGACAGAGCTCAAACAGAGGTTAAAATTTATGGTGACCATAAATACATATATCTTAAAAAGGGTTCTGAGGACCTTGGAAGAAAAAAAAACAGCACATCACAACATCACAGATCCTCTACCATACTTAACAGTGGGGTTTAGGATATTTTCTGTATAACCAGAGGATTAAATAAATATTTTCATACCCCACTGAAAGTTAAATATGAATTGTAAGATGCTGCTCTTGGACCATAAGATAAGCAAGACACAAAATGTCCACAGTGTCAATGCAGATGTAACAGTTTAAGTAGAGAAATACTTAAACACACCTTGTATTAACAGAACAAGTGATCCACTGAAGTTTTGGGCAAAACATCAAACTTTCTTCTCTCATCACTTTCAACTTCCAGCTACATCAAAACTTCCACTGTCAATACCAGCTACATCTGTGCCATGTGAACAAGATTTTTCCAAAGCAAGGACAAGTTCTGTGCAAGAAAGGAAATCGTTGAAGTGCTAAAATTCTATAAAAATTAAACTTCAAAATTCATAATGACATATTTGATATATATGATAATGAGATATAGTCTTGTTTTTATTCTTGCAACAGATTTATTTTTTTAAAAATTTGTGTTCACTTTCACACAGGCTTATAAGGCATGAAAGTACAAGAAAAAAATGCACCTTTTCTTATCATCCAAAAGTTCTCCTCTCTGTCTCCCTGAGTCATAACATTACAACTTCACTTTGTTTTACAGGCAGCTTTCATAATAAACACATGTGAAAGTAATTAAAACATGTAGAGAGATAGTAATTGCATGTAAATGGTCTTCACAAAAAAACATAACTGAAACACTAATATTTAATATTATTTAATGATTTGCAAAATTATATTGAAAACGTTACACTGTTGTGAAGATATCTGCAATTGTTTGTGGCATTATGTTTGGGCCTAAATGTCGTTGCCTTTACACTATTTTGACCAACAGGTGTCGCTAGAATGTGGTGTTTCGACTCAGTGAATCATTCAATTCAGTGAATCACTCATGAACGGTTCAATTGATTCACTGTTTCGAAATGTTTTGTTTCTCCCATCTCTACCGATAGGTGTCAGTAATTATTTCCGTTTAAAGTCAACTTCATCAACCGGAAGAAGTATAAAAGACTTTTACTTTGAATAAGACTCTAGTTTTGTAGGAATTACACGGTATTTTGTCGCACGTGCGAGGCCATGTCCAAAGCTAGTGAGTCGTCTCCTTATATTTTTGTCTGTTTGTCACTTGTAATTTGACAAACATAATATTACAGCTAACTTTACGTTGTTTTATCCTGTTATAGAGCAAAAGCGAGCGAAAAGACTGGGGTTCTGTGTTAAAAAGGTGCGTAGTTCATGTAACTAAGCTTACTAGCCTTCAGTGTAAACATTACAGTGACATTAAAAACACCTCAGACTTGGATTTCTCCTAACACCAGTTTCTCTCATCTGTTTACATCAGTACATAAATAAACAATTAAAAAACAGGTACACAAATGATAAAATGAGGTTTTTTTTAATCTCCAGAAGATGAACCACCTAAATTTTGAACGGTTAAGATGTCTATTCGAGCCTGAGGTAGAAAGAGCTAAGGGACCGTCTACAAATTACTTCAGGTTTCGTTTTATGTGAAGTGTCATTATGGTATTATTACGCTTATGATATTCATTATAGGTCTTATTACACTTAAGGGGGAAGGAACACTGATCTGCCATCTATCCCAAGATATTACCCCTTATATATGGGTCTTGATATCAGTTCTATTGAAGTTTGGTCCATGCTAATAAACATCCCCAGCCCTTTATATATTTTGAGCAGGAATGTGTTTAAGGGTTGATGCAAACTTATTTTTGTGCTGATCTTGCTTTAGCAGCCTAGTTAAGATGTTTCGTGAGAGGCGAGATGTACATCAAGCATATGTATATGTTTTCAGCTTTTGTTGGAGTAAGCAGTGTTTAACATGCCAAATTACATTGTGTTTCCAATTATATTTTGCTGGTTGAACAGGTATAGAGTAGTTGGATGTGTGCAATCATGTTTATTGTAATCTGCCAGTCAGTACTTATATATTTACGTTTATTAAACCTGTGTAACAAACGGCAGAAGCATAATGATTGAGCACGATCTGTGCCATATTGAAAAGTGTTTCTCTCTGTACAGGCCAAAGCCTTTGAACAACTGACAAACCCAAGAGGAGGAAGAAAAAATCCTGAATTGCCTAATGGTCCTAACTTTAAAGAACACAATGAGAAACAAGCTGAACATCGAAAAAAGAGGGTAAGTGGTTAGCAATTTCAGATGTACTGATCAGATGTTTATCATGTGTCCAAAACGTTTGTGCAATATTAATATTTTTTTTTTCCCTCTTCTCAGGGTGTACCTTTTCTAAAAATCAATTCATATCAACAAAATGACCATTTCCATCAAAAGATTGCTCTCGTGACATGTTTTTGAGTATAATGTAGTACCAGTGAACCTGGATGTTGGATTGTGGTACTCCAAAACAAAATGTTATCAGTTTGCAGGTCTAAAAACATTAGTTAAAACATCACTATTTATTTAAAGCATTATGTGTTTGGACAATAGTGTCCAAACCTGAATCCTAACATACTACCCTTTCGTGATGTTTGTGGCCAAAAACCTCCACTAAAATAAACTTATATAAGTTCTAATCAGAACTACTAAAAAAGTTTTTTATATTAGTTAATTAGTGAATTTACACACAAATTTACATAAAAATACACAGAAAATGACTTATTTGTAATATTAAAAAAAGTGAATTGGATTTTTTTTTTTTTTTACCTTTTTTTGCACTCTTGGATATGTTAAAGATTACTGATAACATTGGCTTTTATGCATTGATAGTTTTTGCACAGCCTTAGATTTTATTTATTTCTCTTTCAATTTCATATCAGAGCTGTTTTTCCCCGTTGACTGCCATTATTACTACGTTTATTCGTTGCACAGCCATGACATGAAAACATTACAGTATGTATTCTTGATTTTTTATGGTTTCCTCTGCTAGGAAGAGGTAAAATTTTTACTGTTGAACAAAAAATCGGGCCATTGACCTGTTACACAGGGCTTTTTTACATGGAGTTCTATGGAGTAATCAGAGGTGTGTTCAGGCTTTCCAGCAATCCTGCTTGAAAGCCTGAATACACACACGCAAACACGCATAGTATACACTATAGTATGCTGATATCCTCCATAGAACTCAATGTAAATAGCCTGAAAATAAGCTATTTTTTGCACAGGCCTGTGCAATAGGGTAATGGTGCCACCTTATTGTCAACAGTAAAAATTATAAATGTTACCACATTAAGAAGAATGCAGAGTTTTGTCATGCAATGATTAAATGTGGTTTAATGGCAGTCAGTAGAGAAGTGAAAAGTAAATGAGGGCAAAAAAATTTAAATCTTAGAAAAAAGATAACAATGCATAAATGCTAATTTTAGTAATATTTGATATATCCAAGACTGTGATATAAGGTAAAATAAAAATATTCAGTTCACTTTTTTATATTAAAAATGTCAGTGTGACTCCGTCCAGGGTGTATCCTGCCTTGATGCCTGAGATAGGCACAGGCTCCCCGTGACCCGAGAATAGTTCGGATAAGCGGTAGAAAATTAATGAATGTCAGTGTGTGTTTATGCAAATTAGAGATATCACTAAATTGGTAATTAAATAATTAGTTTTAATTTTTTTATATTAGCAGTTTTGATTAGAAATGAGGTTGATTATCAGATTTATGGAAGAATGTTGAAAAATATTAATCTGATTTATATTTTTAGATCAAATGGATTAATGGACATTTTTGGTCTCGAAGCACACATGGGTGTAAAATTTGAACACAGAAAATTATAGACCTGGTCAAAAGTTCAAAAGACTCTTTCCAAAATACATTTTATATAAACCCCAAAAAATAATTTCTCTATCTGAAACAGAAAGATGGCCAAAAAAATTGGGAAATTATGCTACCTAATGGACAAAAGCGTCCCAAAGTGTCCAGAAGGGTTAACATTTGGTAAGAATGTAAGATGTGGCAAGAAATGAAACCACAGCAGTATAAAGATTGTGTTCTGTTTTCAGCTGGAGGAACAGCGCCAGAGGCAGCAGCAGTTCAGGGATGGTGAGCTGATGAAGAGACGGAATCTCGATGTATTCCAGAAAGACGTCCAGGAACGACAGCGAGAATTTGAACAAAGGGTTGGTGGTCATCCAGATGTACAGTAGAAGAACTATACTTTCTCATAACATTTTTACCATGTGGCTTTATTGTAAATGATAATCAATGGTTATAAATTGATTTAGATTCTTTCATCATTTTTAAATATTTAAATTGTGATTCCCAATAAAACCTAATTTTGCCAAGTAAACCACCTATGCTAAACTACGCAACACTGCTGTTATAGGATTTAAGAAATGTGGTTTTTTTTTATATATATATAGAGGTTCAGTATACAGTGTTTCCCAAAGAGGTCAAATCTACTCAAAAGCCCAAGCCCTCTCAGCCTCACAGTGGACACTGAAAGCACAAAAAAATTTGTTAATAAGATGTACATGAAAATCATTACATCTAACCCCTAAAACCACACCTTATGTTGGTTTAAAAATGTAATTCTATAATATATTTCTGTGTGCAGGAAATAGAAATGAAAAATTTGGAGAAACATGTCAGTTTTGAAAATGAGAATTCAAGGAAGATGTATTACAGAGAATTTAAAAAAGTAAGTCTACACTTTTGTCACTCTTCAGATGTATAATTCCCAGTCTGTCTGTGTGTTTATTTATTTTTGTATTTTTGTTTAGTAACGCACTATTTGTTCATTTTCAACCAGGTGATTCAAGTCTCAGACGTTATATTGGAGGTTTTGGATGCTAGAGATCCGTTAGGCTGTCGCTGTCCTCAGGTTGAGCAAGCTGTTGTTCAGAGTGGAACCTCTAAGAAAATTATTCTTGTTCTTAATAAAATTGGTAAGTGGAAACAAGAAGCAATGCGAAGTTACTGCATGTCAGGTTGAGCCAAATAGTCAAACCACAAGGTGAATTATTAAAGCAGAAACATGTTATATTAAGCTGTTTTTAACAGTGATACCTGTTTATTATTTTTTTAACTGTACATTGAAGACATTTGGGTTTGAGATTAAAAAAGGATCTTGTGCAATGGCTCATATATTTTTTTCCCTCTTCTCCGCTTCAAAATGGATTGCTTTTCCTTATAGACAGCTCTTGGGTCAGCTATTGGGACAGCTCAGCTCTTTTTAACCCTTTTAATCCTTTTTACTAACAGTTTCAGTCTTCACTGAGAGAAACAAGGGCTCAGTTTGTAGATACTGATTTCTATTGTTTAATCAAACTAACAGTGCACACCTGGGCAACAAAAGCACCCCTCTGTCACGTGTTCCAGTGTTTTTGGGTAATTGAAAAATGGGTGGGTTTAAACAGTGAATTTAACACAACACAAGTTTCAGAAGGGACTGTATGGTGTAACAAGAGCTTCTGTGTTTGTATTATATAAGATCTGGTGCCCAAGGACATTGTGGAAAAGTGGATTAAGTATCTTCGCAATGAGTTCCCCACAGTGGCCTTCAAATCTTCCACCCAACAGCAGAACAAGAATTTGGTGAGAGCCGTCATGTAATAGCATGTATTCTCATGCAGTTGGTTAGAAATAAGGACTATGTATACTATGTAATAACTACTAGTCCCATTATACATTTTTGAAGCCTGCATAAACAGACCGGATGGGTAGCAGGGTCTGTCTTTCACATGCCAATCTTAGTGTGTTATGTGCGGATCTAAGATTCATTGCCTAAATTTCTATTTAAAATGGCACATTGGTCTTTATTGATTGATTAACTAATGATTGATATTCATTGTATATAGAAACGTAGCCATGTGCCAGTGAGCCAGGCCACTCAAGAACTCCTGGGCAGCAGTGCATGTGTAGGGGCTGAATGTCTTATGAAGCTGCTCAACAACTATTGTCGTCTCCAAGACATTAAGACAACGATAACTGTAGGAGTTGTTGGTGAGTTCCTCATCATATTAGCTGAGTAAGGTGATTTTTATTGGGTAAAATTACATTTAATGACCCCTTTTTTTTTATTGTTCTAGGATTTCCTAATGTTGGAAAGAGCAGTTTGATTAACAGTTTGAAGAGAGCACGAGCTTGCACTGTAGGAGCTACCCCTGGTGTAACAAAGTAATCTATTTCTTGATACGTTGTTCTCTTGCAAATGTGGTGGTTTGTTCTTTGAATTTGTCTTAGCATATCTGTTTCTTCCAGGTGCCTACAAGAGGTGCATATAGACAAACACATCAAGATTTTGGACTGTCCTGGTATTGTCATGACCTCATCCAGCGATGCTGGTGTTATTCTTCGGAACTGTGTGAAAATCGAACAGTTAGTTGACCCAGTCCCAGCAGTTGAAATAATTTTACGCCGCTGCAGTAAAAAACAGGTGGGTAATTTTTTTTGTTTTTGTTTTTTTTACAATTTTGTTCTGATTGGGTACTCAAATTTTAGATTGCAATTAAAAACTTTCATTTTGGATTTTACGGGTATAAAAGGCTATTCCCTATTCCCTTCTACTGAGCTATGCATTTAGATACCACTCCAAATGATTTGCTTCCAAATGGGTAATTTTTTTACACAAACTACAAACTTCTGGAGTCCCTGTGAGGTCAAGTGTTATCTGGGAGACCTAGTGCTAGAGCAGAATTTGGATGATGGCATTTGTCCATGCAGTGAAATCAGGCTGTTCTTTTGGGCTACACTACCTGAGTAGCGGACTCTGTCTGGTATGTATAATACCAAGATAACTGAGCATACCTCATTGTGTAACAGCTGTTTGTGAATTTCACCAACAAAACAATCAGAGGAAAGGTGCCATTCACCTTGGGTGATTATGAAACCCAGGTAATGCACCATTGAGAGGCAGAACTAAAGCCACACGATGGAGGCTAAAGCCACACGATGGAGGCTAAAGCCACATGTGGAAGGAGGACACAGGGACCTTTGCAAAACTGTTCATGTTTTGCTGAGAGTAGAATGTGTCTGACATTGTAGAGGAGAGCGTATCCATCTGTCAGTTGGAGAAAGGACAGAGCAACATACAACGTTGAGGAAAACATAGCAGGGGAGTCGACGTATCCTTGAGTAAGTCGTGCCCAAGTGTATGGTGTTTCCAATAAAATGCAAATGATTACCAGTTCATAGGAAAAAGGCACTACATAGATAAGAATGACCTTGATATCCTGCACTTCCTCTGGTGTCCCCATCCACAGCTAGTCTCACTGTAGGCAACTCCAGGGTCAGATGTGAAGCAAATGTCTTTGAGAGGTTGTTTGGTTATTTTCACATATTACATTACAGGACTTAAGGTGTGCATGGGCAAATTCACTGACAAGCACAGATATTGTAGTTTGGTAGATTTACTGAGGTCATAATGTCAGATTTAGATAGCAATGGTCATGCTGTGATCATAGTTGATCTCTTGTAGAGTAATTCTAACATCTTAATGAATCTCTTGTTCAAAAAATGAGTTGGAGAGGGGTCTCTAGACAAAAAATCTTAGCCCGATTACTTTCAACCATCTTTTTATGCTTCTTTATCCAGGCTGTTAACCTCATGTCTTTACATGTAAGGGTTTGTTGCCCTTAATCATATGAGGTGGCCAGTCTCCCTACTTAAGGCTTTAATATCAACATTTCTGCATCTGTCCCTGCTTAATGTATGCCTGATCTTCTCTCAAGCTACATTAAATGCTTAAAAACAGAAATATGGGCAAGAAAAGCCAAAACACTGAACCTGTGTAACAGGGGAGATTATTTTATTAATTGTCAGAGTCTCTTCTAGATTATGGACCACTTTGGTGTTCCAGATTTTCATACAACTCTAGACTTTCTGGCACTGCTTGCCCATCGTCAGGGCAAGTTGAAAAAAGGGGGAATGCCTGACAGCGACCAAGCTGCTAAGAGTGTTCTTATGGATTGGACAGGGTGAGTTTTGCATTAACAAGCTATTATTTTTACAAGCTATAAATTTTAAGTGTTAACTTGTATAAAAGCTATTTTGCAAAATAATTTGAAAAGATGTTGACACAGTAACACAAACTGCCTCAGATACTTTTGCAAAAATTGTGCCTCTGAATTCATGTGACCAGGGTTTATTAAAATGTTACTTAAGTCTTTTAAATTTGTGTACAGAGGACGTATCAACTACTTCACACACCCTCCGGAAACACACACACTACCGGTGCATGTCAGCGCTCAGATTTTAACTGAGATGAGCAAGGAGTTTGACTGGGACGAGCTCGAAAAGGGAAACCAGGAGACTTTAGCTGGTAAAGAATAAATAAGAAGAAAATTATATTTTACAGCAATTTTGGCACTTTTGATTTAGTATTCCTCTAATAATTATTTAATGTAATTTATTTTAGAATGTAACTCAGGAAATGTTGAGATGGACTTTTGCATGACCACATCAGGAATGACGGATATCTGCCATGAAGAGGGACCAGAAGTAGCTTCCCAACACACTTCTGTTTGTGTGGATGCAGATGATCCAGAGGTGCATAGTTTATAAAAAAAAACCCAGTCATATTTCTAAAAGATTAAATGTACAATTTATATAACCTGCCCAGAATCTTATTTTAAAGAAACCTGTTTTACAGTGTCTTATTTAATCTCTCTTAAGGAACTACTGATTAAAATAAGCACATTTGAGCCAACTGAGTACAGTTCCAATGCAGTTTATTGTATTAATTAGTCCCTGACACAAAAATTAGTATACAAAAAGTAGTATTAGTTAGTTTCGATTTTTTTAAATATTGTCATATTTAAAAATGTCTGATTATTTATTTTCATCTATTTTTAAGTTTGGACCCATGACTGTAGATCTGAAAGCTGGAAAAATAAAATATGGTGCAGTGACTGATTCAACTGCCAAGCCTGTGGATTTGGATATTCTAGATGTTGACCCACTTCAACAAGGCCATGCACTTCTAGCTGCTAAGAAAAAAAGGAAGAGACAGCAAAAAAGAGCAGGTATTTATTCTCTCAGCCAGTTATAAGCCATGAACTTCACTTACAGAAACTCATAACGTCATGCATTTGGCAGATAAAAAGTGTATAATACAAATGAATGATTTCTAGGAACAGTTTTGTCATGTCACTTAACAATGAATCTGATCTGATGGTATTGTAAACACTTGATACTTATTTTCTTTCTGTTTTTTTCTATAGACAAACTTGCCACAAAACTCTCAGATTCTCTCGTGTCAGCCATGAATTTTGGCTTTCTGGACAGCTGAAATTGAGCAACAATAACTCACCACCAGGCACATAAACAGGAACTTCTCATTGCCAACAAACTTTTTTTTGTTGACTTTGTCTACCATTTAACGAACATCAAGCAGGATAAAAGCTGTTTAAAGAAGCTGTTTCAGACATTTGGCCTTGCTGTGATGGAGACCTTGTTTTGATCAGTTTCAAAATGTAACCAGTTAGGTTTACAATTTCATGAACCGGTAGTAAACCACTTTTTCTTGACACTCTGATTTATGGACAGACCCAAGAACAATTTTACTTTTGCATTTAAAATAAAAAATACATTTTCCACCAGCAGGTGGAACAGAAGCATAGCCAATACTCTGTAGGATAAAATAATGGGTTTAGAAAGATATGGTTTAAGCATATATATTTCAGTGATGTGCAACTGTTTATCAGCTTGGCATGTCTTGACTTGCCAATATTTTCCTGTTCTTTCTAGAACAAACATTCTAGATCCATCAAATTGTATAGGAGAATCTTATACACTCAACCTTGATATGTCACAGTTCTGGCTGAACAAAGGCAGCTCATAAAGCTGCCACTATTTTTTTTTTTACTGACGGCCTTTAAAGTGTTCCATGGTCCATGTAATCTTTTTTTTTTTTTTATATATATACCCCTATACCTGCTATGTAAGCTGTTTGCAGATGGATTTATCTGTCCCATGAAGCTGAAGATCCAACACCTGATCTTTTCTGGGCTTAAATAGAATATTAGAATTATTTCATTGACACTAATTTTCTAATGGTTCATTCTGAACACAGCCACATCCAATTACAAAAGGGTTTGCACACCTAATCAACCAGGTCATTGTAATTTTCCGAATGGTTCTGAATAGTTTTTTTCACTTACAACAACTTTGTTGTAAAATCACATTGAGACAGAGGGTCCTAAATAATTTATCTATATTCTAATCTGTTATGTATTCTGTAGGTTTAGTTTTTTGCATGCACAAAAACCTGCCATTTTCACAGGGTTGTGTAGATTTTATGTGCATGCATTTAAATGCTAATAAATATAATTCAGCTCATTTTATTTGTATTGCACTTTAAACATTGGACAAAAATTTAAGTTATCTGAGGAAAAACTCAGACGATATGAGGAAAGGACCTTGAGAGGAATCCTCAAAAGGGAACTAATCCTCATGAGGGTTGCACCTGAAGAGTGGTCATAAATAATATCCTTTCTTTAATTGCATATATTCAAATTAAATTTTGTACCCAGCAGCTTTAGAGCAACCTGATTATGAGCAAACCTCAATTTGGTTAGTTTAGAACATGGATTCTGTGCAACAACTTAAAATCATGCCAAAAGATTTGCCAGACCTAGAAACTTCTGGAATTTAAAGTTGCCTTAAAAAAAGTAATTATCAGAATACAATCTCTCAATCATACTCTATTACTATATGTGTATATATATGTATATATATATATATATGTATGTGTGTGTGTATGTGTATAAAATATATATATAAGTATATAAAGTACTATATATATATATATATATATATATATATATATATATATAGTATATAAAGTTTGTAAAACCTTTAGAAATTCCTATATTTCTACATAAATATGACCCAAAACAAAGTTTTTAAACAAGTCCTAAAAGTAAACAAAGTGAACACAAACACAAATGAGCCAACAATATTATATTTCATTTAATTATTGAGAAAAATGATTCAGCATTACATATGTGACTTGTATGTTAACAATTGTTTTCAGTATCTGTTGTAAGCCCTTGTGCAGCAATAACTGTAAGTAAAGTTTCCAGTAACTTTTGATCAGTCCTGCACAACAGCTTAGAAGCATTTAATTCCATTCCTCAGTACAGATGAGCTTCAACACTCTGATTTTAGTGGGTGTCCTCACATGAACTGCTTGCTTCGGGTCCTTCCACAATTTTTCTTTTGGATTAAAGTCAGGACATTGGCTTGGCCATTCTAAAATATTATCTTTGTTTCTCTTTAAATATTATTTGGTAGACAGACTTGGCTGCTTGTGCTCCTTGTCTTGGTGTATGACCCAATTTTTCTTCAGATTCAGGCTATAGACAGATGTCTTGCCATTTTCATTTAGAGATCACTGCTATAATTCTGAATGCATTGTTCCATCAATGATAGCAAGCTGTCTTGGCCCAGATACAGCAATACAGATCCAAAAGCATGATACTACAACCACCGTGTTTCACAGATGGTATAAGGTTCTTATGCTGGAATTCAGTATTTTCCTTTCTCCTTGCTTCTCATTTTAAAACACAGTTTTATTTTAGTCTCATTCCTCCACAAATTATTTTTCCAATAGTCCTTTTGCTTGTCCACATAAACTTCATGGGTAGCAATGTTCTTTTTTGGAGAGTAGTGGCGTTCTCCTTTCAACTCTACCTTGCAAACCAAGGTTGTTCAGTGTTCACCTGATGGCAGACTCATGAACATTAACATAGCCAAAGTAAAAGAGGCCTTTAGTTGCTTAGAAGTTACCCTGTACTCCTTTCTGACCCAACAGTCTATTACATGTCTTGCTTTTGGAGTTCTCTTTTTAGAGTTATCGATCTCTTCTTGTCCTGTACTTATAAAGCGCTGTAGTTGTGAGTGTAGCGCTTTAGGTGAGACTGGGTCACAAGGTGCTCTCATATGTTGAACATCAGTCCTCACTACTGAACTGTGATGGAATCATGTTTTCAGATATCTGTGCTAAATATAAACCTGGGATTGTTCCAGTTATTTTCTATGAGTTTACTCAGGTGCTCAGCCCTAGCAGTTTTTAGAGCCTGTCTATAGCTGGACATACTGTCCTTACACACTATTCTAAAAACCTCAAATTTAGTTTTTCTCCACTTTCGCTCCAGGTTGAATCTGTGAATCTGTTTTGGTCGGAATAATAGTTCTACCGAGTTGATAATGTGGTGAGACACAGTTAATCTGTTCTACAGGTAGTGTTCATTATGAGGTAATGGTCTGTGATGTCATCACTGAGGTATGATATCTATATCAGTGACATCTATTCCGTGTGATATTATTCAGTCCATAGTTAATCAGTCCATGGTTTTTAATGCTATGATTATATGTGTGCAATATAAGTTTGCCATACTTAATGATTACATACCTTTGACTTGAATGAGAAAAAAGATCTGAAGGGCATTTCCTCCACATGCTGTTTGAAGGCAGGAAACAAAAAAAAAATGACTCCCAAAGAAGAGTAATAAAATGAACTGCGATAAAAAAAGTAGAGTTTAATAAAAGAAAGCAACGTAAAATATTAACCAAAAAGAAAAAACAGTATAATTTAAATGCCGAGGCAGGTACAAAACTCGCGGCAAATGTTCCAACACAGGAAGTCAAACCTCCCTTTTATCTCCAAGATCCTAGAAAAGGTAAAGTGGTAAATGACCTGTAAATGATTGGTGGGAAGGAATAATTATTATATAATTAGTGTCATTATAAGTCGATAATGAACTCAGAAATTATACTGACCCATCAATTCTTGGTTGCACAATTCAACTTGATTATAAACTGTTGTAGAAAAGACACTGTCCAGTGTCACCCAGATGAGGACGGGATTCATTATGAGCCTGGTTCCTTTCAAGGTTTCTTCCACACATCATTTGAGTAAGTTTTTCCTTGTCATAGTCTAGCGTTCTCACCTGTGGTTTCTGATTGTGCTTACAGATGCCTAAAGATCAATTGATGTAGCTCTTGGGCTTTTTACGTTGTCTGGGTATCGAGGGTTCTCCATTTGTAAACAATTCTTACTGATTAGTGAATGTCAAGTTGTTCAACAATAAACCGTATAACGATTTTTTTAACGATGGGCAGCAAAATTGCTTTTTTGAGATCATCGCCATTGTCCTCTTGGCATGATGGAGACACACACCTGAGTGCCTCAGCTTACCTAGCTACAGACTTAATGACTAGTTTGTTTGTTTTTGTCTCCTGTAGTTATTTTTTTGCAAATACAAAAATGGAGAGAAAAAAAGACAAATACAGCAAAAATCACATTAAGTTATGGTCCAAACACAATCAAATTAATTATGAATTTTAAATACCAGTCTTTATAAAGAATGAAAATGCATATGGAACTATGGTCCATCTTAGAAACTCAAAGGTGCAACTTGAAGCAGCCATGTTTGTGTAATTTAGTGTTACAAAAGACAAGTATGAAATCTTATCTCTGGGAAAATGCAAACAGATTAAGCATTCAGCACTAATTAAATCCTAAGCACAGGGTTGGGCTACGCACAATGTAGAACAGGAAGTGGATGGCAGCAATCAGATAATGCCTTGGTTCAATATCAGCAAAAATAGTTGTATAAACATCCCATTAGTCCATGTTCTGTAATATCCTGTTGCTGTTAAATCAAATTTCTAGATCACTCTGGAACATATCTAATGCTATTTAAAAATGTAATGCAGAGCTAAAATTCGCTTAACAAATGCAAGCTGTTAAACGCTGTCATTTATAAGATACATTTTAAGATAAGAAAGATGTGTCATGAGAAAGACAAGAAATCATCTGTTCACAGATAAGTAAGTAATTTACTATTTATTATTTTGTATGATTGTATTTAGATCTATTGATCCCAATAGCAAAGTAGGCTACACAGTCTTGAAGTATTCAGAGTTTACACAGATCCAGTGTGGTTCTGGAAAAAATATTTACTAATCACAAGTATAATTAACGTTCAACCTCCGATTGCAGATAACTGCATTCATATCTGTGGCACAACTGTCCAAACAACATGCAGGTCCCTGGTTCTATCTGAGTCTGAATAGAGACATGCACAAATTCAGTATTAACTCACTACGTGCACATAACTCAGCTCAAAATACAGTACAACCAGAAGTTTGCATTTACAAAGAACATATTCTATTAAAGGGTGGTTTCCAATAGGTACATCAGTCCTAGAAGTGTCCATTAACAGATGATGCTACACTTTAATTATTTAACAATTCATAATGTAGTGTAATGCCAGTCCAACATAACCACAGTAGAAAGAGTTGAGGAATTAAAATAAATACATTAAAATAAATACAGTATTTTCTGCACAATAGGACACCATAAATACAAGACATACCCATTACATTTATTTTAAATGTCTACCTTGAAAATAAATAATAAAGAAACTTCATAATTGTCTTACGATGCTTTTACATTGTTATTTTTCCATTTTTTGGCCTTATGGAATTTTTTAGTATTTCAATGATACCAGATATGACCGCCTGAACTTGTGGACACCTGAACTTCTCACTCACATATGCTTTTTGCCTATTCCAGATTTAGTCCTCCATTTGCTCTTATAACCTCTACTCTTTGGGACTGTTCTCCTCTAGAATTTTTTAGCATGGCTGTGGGGAATTTTTGCATCTCTCTCTTAGCCGTCAAAACCTCCACTCTCTCTCACCTTCCTCTGTAGCTTCCTTTGACCCTGACTCCTTTTCCTCCCTACCCTTGGACCTCCTCTGCCTTCCCCATGGCCGTCAGATGTCAGACTCCCCTAAAGGAGTCTTGGAATTCATGGAGCAGCATGGACGTCATTTGCTTCCTCCCTGGAATGTTGCTCATATCAAATAACTTGGAGGGGAATGACATCTGGCTCCATGTAAACTGCCCACTGGTGTCCTACAAGGCTCAATACTTTGTTCTCTCCTTTTTCCCCACTATACTCACTCTCTTGGTGAAGTTATATCCTCACACGGTTCTCTTACCACTGCTATGCTGATGACCCTCCTTCCCTCCCCCAGCTTCTGCTCAGCATGTCTGGTGGAATATCATCATAAAGGATTCAGCCATGCATGCATGTGTATGTGTGTGTGTGTGTGTGTGTGTGTGTGTGTGTGTGTGTGTGTGTGTATCTATATATATATATATATATATATATATATATATATATATATATAGATAGATAGATATAGATATAGATATAGATATAGATATAGATATAGATATAGAGAGAGAGAGAGAGAGAGAGAGAGAGAGTCTGGCTGCTCAGGTGCTTGTTCAGTCTCTTGTCATTTTGAAACTGAACTACTGCAACTCTGATGGCAGGTCTACCTCTGATCACAATTCAACATCAATAATTGATCCAAAATGCAGTTGCATGAATTGTTTTCAACCTGCTTAAGTTCTCACAAACCAACCCACTGCTGCGTTCCCTCCACTGGCTTCCAGTAGCTGCACACATTAGATTTAAAACAATGCCTACAAAGCAAATCCCATCACTCTTTGCAATGTATCTAATAGCACAGGTAAGCTGGTCTCTCAGGGTAAAGGTTTTCTTTTCCCGAAACACTTAAACTAGTGCTTATTTTTCACTATTATATGAATGCATGTATGAGGTCAGATACTGATGTCATGCAAGTTGGTGTTACGGTACTTCAGGGTTAAGGGCAATGCTCATGTAGGCCACTCAGAATCTTTGAACCAACCTTGGCAAACAATGTATTTATGGATCTCGTTTTTGCACAGACACTGTAATGCTACAAAATGCAGACATCAATATAGCTGTGCTTTGGAAAGGTCCATATGGGTGTTATAATTAGGTGTCCACAAACCTTTGGTCATAAGGATTTTGGAGGGTGGTAAATGCAACCAATGCAAATAATTTCAATTTCATTGAAAGGATATTAGTCAGGAAGTAAAATTTGTGGGTGGGCAAATTCTACCCAAACTAGCTATTTAACTATAAATAGTGCAACATAAAAATGGGATAAAATCTACCCAAATAAATTTCATGAAAATTTTTGCCTCACTTTTATTGAGTAGGTTTGTTTCTACAGTGTAGGTGCTCAGCATAGCCAGTGTATCTCACAGCTGCATGTTGCTCAGTCCAAATACAACAGTATGTTTTAATATGCCTCCAGGTTGGTGACTTGTACTTGCTATCGTACCTATGTTTTGATTCCAAACAGAATTATAGAAATGTAAATTTTGATTTTGGCTTGAAGCAGCCTACCATATGCTAACAAATATTTTAAAGAGGCACACTAAAAGTAGTCTCATATAGAAATCGGTAGATACAAAAATCACATTGAAAGTTGCAGCACAAGATAGAAGGCAAAACAATGTTATATTGTAGTATATTCTAGTTTTGAAAACATGGAAGTGATTTTTTTTAGTCTTTGCAGGCCTAGATTTTCAGTAAAGCATTTCATCCAATAACAATTTTCCCCAGTTTTGAGGTTGTTAATTGGTTCATTGCACTTTTCATAGCTACATACAGGTATTGATCCAGAATGTATTTTACACATTCAAAGTTTGAAAACATCGAAAATACATAAGATACTTTTTATTGAACTCGTATTCATAAATCTGTAATTATATTAGCTTGAAAATAGAACATTTTAAATGAATACAACTATATCTATTTATACATGAAAATATATTTAAAGAATATGGAAAGATTAGCTTAATACAGCTGCCCAAATCATATACTGTACAAATGTAATAGCAACATAACTATACGGTATTTCAATAGTATGCACATGTGAAGTTGGGCAAACACAACTTCATGTGAATACTCTCTATCTTTATTTATAAAACCATTAATCCCTTCATCAAGTGTACAACTTGAGTTTGGTTCTGAAAATAGGCATAAGATTTATGCTTATATATAAAGCTTTATGTAGGTTTTTACTATAGTGTGATCTGGCAGTCATACCAGAGTTCCAGGATCTGAGCTAGATTCCTTCTGTGTGGTTTCCTTGGAGATAAATGGCTCTGGGTAGTGAGAGAGCTCCTCAGACCTAACAGAAAGATAATTGCTGATTTAGAAATAGTTTGGCGACAATACGCTCTTTCAAAACAAAACACAATAAGCAAGATGTGTGGTTTACCTGCCATACAGTGTTTGCCCATGAAAAGAGGATGACTGGGGGATATGTGGCTGTGAGTAGAGTGGGCCCAGTGGAACAGACCAGGGAATGTGCACCAGGTGGGTGGGGGGGCGCAGGTGAAGACCATCTTGCCCCCTAGCTGCAGTGGGATAACCTAGTGCATTCCTTAGATACCATTCTCGGAGGCCCTCCAGTGCCAAAGCCTTGTGTAGGCTGCGGGTAGAGTCATCCAGAGTAGGCAGGGAGAAGGGCCCAGGTTTGCTGCTAAAAGTGACAGTAGAATTAAGCTTCTCTGTTGGGTGGTGTAGTAGGTTTGGAAAGGATGATGCAGTGGAGCCAGATAAAAGGTTGGTAGGTTCGAAAGCATAAACCAGTAAATGGTCCAGGCTGTGCTGCTGGAGAGGGGTAAAGGGACCACAGGACTTAGTCCGTGTGAATTTCACTCGACGTGGTTTAGGCTGGTAACTCTGCACATATATGGGGCTGTATGTTGGTGTTGCAGATGCTAGGTGCATCTGGGAATGAGAAAAAACATTGCAATGAGTTGAGGTCCCAGATTTGGGAACAGCAGAAAGGTCAGGCCATATGTGCTCTAAAGAAATGTGTTGCCGGGACTGAACTGGTCTCTTTTGTGGCTTGATCATATAGTCCATCAGTGTCTCATCATAAGCAGCCCCTCTTCCTTGTTTAACTGATGAATGCATGTGACCTTGTTCTTTAGATCCACCCAGCTGCTTTTCTGGGCTTCCACAGTGTATGTGCCTTAGCTTGCTGTCGGTCAAGGACTCTGAGCTCTTATAGGGTCCAGTTCTTGGAGACATGCCATTTCGGGGAGCCACTACATGATGATGATTGGAGCGGTCAAGCAATGCCTCAGAGCTATTGCTACGGCGGGCAAGAGAATTGTATACGTAACTTGTATGATGTGAGGAGGAACTCTTATGAGATGCCAGTGGAACAATTTGAGAAACATCCAGACTTCTGTCCCACTGCTTTAGTGCTACATCACCAGGCATTTCAGACCTGATAGTGATAAAAGAGATGCTTTTATGAATAAAAGTGTTGGAAGTAAAATTATATTAAAATGCATCTTTAGTACGACTACTTGATCATTCTGAATACACCTGCTCAACACTAAATGCATTCATTTGTGTAGCAGAAGTGGAAAGTTCAGGCATAAAGAGATATCACTGTACCTCACATGAATGCAGACTGGCATATTCTGAGGTAGTACAGGTGTGGCTGGTACACTCATGGCATCCACATTGGATGCACTTCTAAGCAGGGAATGACTTGGGCTAGGGAAAAATAATGCATGAATTATTACATATAACACAAAGAAGCCAGGCAAGATGCTGCAAACTATTATTCTGTTTACCTGACAGAGCTAGAGGCAGAGTCATGGCAAGTCCTCATCTCATAGTAAATCTCCACTGGAGACAGTGTCTTAAAGAGGCGACTATCAGGACTGCCTGAGGCCAGGCGAGGGTGAGAAAGTGAGCGATTCTCAGAAACCACACTAGAAGTCAAATCCTCTGTGGACCACAAGAGTGAACAAGTTGTTCAGGGGATTTCAAAGTATCCAGAAGGTTAAAGCTTTTTTTAGGAGTGCCAAGAACATTGTGCTTAAATACCAATTTGGATTATAGGATTTTTAGGGGTCCGAGTACCTACTGTTTCTAATAGAATTTTCTTCTATATTCTCTCCTGAAACAAACTGAACAAATTGTGAAGACCAAACCATACGTCTTTCCTATAAAGAGAGATAGCTTTATGTTCCAGTAATCATTTGATTGCACTTATTTTAGGAGTTACCATGAACATGAGGTCACTAGAATACCCATAACACAAGTCTTTTCGTGAGATGAGCATTTTCATAGGTCACAAGCGTACGGTGTGGTAGGTTTTGTGACTATACTTATTTTAGATGTTGAGACTGGTAGATAGAGATAGAGGGATAGAGAGATGACTCGAGAGAGTATTATTAGTAGATTAAGAATGAAAGAGTGACACCATTAAAAGAAAAGAGTTTGGTAATAAAAAAATCAGAGTTATTACAGACAAATGGACATGAATGGACATTTTGGCCAGTTTGAGCTTCTGTAATTGGTAAATTGTAATTCCAATTTAGAAGTCACAAAAATTTCTAGTAATAATTAGATAATGTGCTAAAATGTGAAGGTAATGCACAGTTTTCATAAAAAGAGATAGATAGGGTGTCAGTGCTTGTAATGTTGGATAAGACAGACAAACAAGCATTCTGAGCCAGTCTCTGAACATTCCACCAAAGTGAATGAGCATTTTTGGGATATTTGATTGTCTACTACAGGAAAACCCTAATTCAGAGCAGTTACAAAAAGGTCATAGCACACTCTTTGGTGGCATCAGATATGTATGTTGCAGCAATGATGTGTTTCAAATTATTTTCAGGATAGATGCCAAGTATAGGGTGTCAATACTTATGGAGTTGCACAATGTAATGCAAAATTTTTTAAGGATATTTAGATGACTATCTAATAAAATCCATGAGAATTGGCACTCTATAGCATTATATTAAAAACCTGAGGTCAGTGAAATTACAGCTACTGATAATAGTTACATTTCTTATTCTTCAATAAACATATGCACACATGTAGCTGTAATACCAACATTACCCAATACCAACATTTTCTTCAAAAATATGAAAATTCAGAAAAACCTTCAACAGACCCCAAAATCCAGTAAAGATTCAATTAGGGTACTTAAGTGTTCTTGTTAACATGTTTATAACTAATCCACTGGGGTGTTTTAACTGTCAAATATTTGAACATAGATCAGCTGGTTGTAGAAATAAATCCACCTGCTTTAAGTGTAAAAGGAAATGCATGGAGCAGATTGTAAAGGCTGTAAAAATGCAGCACCTGTACAGAGAACCACCTAGCCTCTTTAAAAGTCTGCCTTTCTTTTCCTAAATCCTAAAGATGAAATGGGCAAAGGAAATGAACTATACAAAGGCCTGAAGATTAGTTAAGGGATTCCATACTTAACATTTGCAGCAATTGTAAACCTACACATACAAACAGTCAAAATCCAGACAGAAGTTACTTAGAAACTACCAGATATTAAATGATATGATGTTAAAATATGTTTAAATGACTCATGGCTATAGTCTCTCTCCAAAGGTTTTAAATGAGGGGCATCCCCTTGTTCTGTCCTCTTGGATAAGCATATAATACAGTGTAAATGTTGTGGTATGAAAGTCAATTTTGCAGAATTACAGCATATAGCTGCAGTGCTTAATCATCTTGCTTTTTGCCTCCAGGAGATCAGTCTTACCACAAATTGTCCCTGAAACAGTTTACATTGTGTATATGGTCCAAATATTCAAGACCCATCTGGTGGCTCAACTATATTAATAAGAAATTCTCATTCACAGTCATTAAAATATATACACCACACTACAGGCAGGCAAAAGCAGTTCATTTAATAATGCAAAAATATCTTACTTTACTCTATCTATATACCTCCTGATTTTACTGATATTGCTCCTGATTTAACATACCAAGAATTGGACAGAATCATTTCAGAGTTACTACCACCTTATACTGTAATGGATGACTTTAATATCCACAACTTGTGGGTATTAAAACATACATACAAAGGGGAAAGGACAGAAAAACATATTAATGAAAATGAACTGAGGCCATCTGGGATGATCTATATGGGAATGGCCACTTCCACTGATTATAACTTTAAAAATAAAACCTCTGATAAAAGGCCTTAAAAATGGAAACTCCAAAACAATGGTGTGCTTTACAAGCCCCAATGAGAGATTCAAAGTGTAACCTCAGATCAAAAAGACTCCATAAATGGCTAACAAATACACTGATCACAGTAGCTGATAAGACAATTCCAAAAACATCTACAAAACAATCCAGAACACAAATTCCATGGTTTCATGACAAATACAAAAACCTTATTAAGGCACAGAAATAAAAGTGGCAATAACTAATAAACTACAGTTAGCTTAAAAAAAAACAAACAACATACCGGAGTACATACCATTGTATCAAGCTTGACAGTATTTCACCAACAAAGAAAATTTGGAATGTAATTTGGAGAAAGGATGGTGAAGGAGGCAGCTTACAAGTAAACATATAAATGATCAAGTCATCCTACTAATTTGGAAACATGGAATAGCAAAATGATATTAGCAAAAACATTTGAAATAAAATGTTCACAGAAAATTACTAAATTACTATGTGCAATGAAGTGCAATGAAGTGCAATGAAGTGCAACTTCCAACTTTTTGGTTGAAGTTGGAGTCTGACTACCAAAAAGATTTTATGTGGTTTTATAAAAGGAACAAGTACTTTAGACCACCTTATTAGTCTGGAGCAATAAGTCTATGATGGATTAATTAAAAAGGGACATTTATTTTGCTTTGGAAAAAGCATATGCATTCTTTCTGTTGTTTAAGATTAAAATAAATAGTAAATGTTATTGGTCCAAATGTATTGTATAGTCTTAATGGTGCTTGTATATGTTACAGAGGGAAAGATGAATATAATTGAAAGACAACTGCAATTATGTATTAAAGTAAATGAGTGGTCAACTGAAAATGGTCAACTTAAATGTTTATCTGCTGCAGTCTTTGCATCATGACTCTGTTCATTGATGGAGAACCCATGGATGTTTGGGATAATAAAATGACTTTCATTCCTCATATAAAGTCCCTAAGGAACAGATACTTAAAAGTTCTGTACATTATTAAAGTAATATAATTTATGGATCTACTCGCAAATGCTATACACGGGCCACCATCAAAGATTGAGACTTGCCTAAGGAGTTTTTAGGACCTTGACCAAAGCCAATACACAGAAGAAAATAATCTCTTAAAATCAGATGCTTGACATAAGACCTCTAATATGCATTTAAGTTGAAAACAATCCCACATTCTCTTATGATCTAATCGTTTATCCACAATATTTGCATCTGTGTGAAGCCAAACCTATTTCAGAGCCTTTGCAATATGCAGCAGACCTCATGTAGAAAATTTGGGCATAAATAAATCGTGACAGCTTAAACCACATTTGTCCAATTCCCCTTTGGATTTTAAAAAGTTACACATCAACTTGTAATTCACTTGTAATAGACCTGAAGCTCACCTGCATATATACCGTCAGCAAGCCTTTGACATAAAAAGCATTTTTCCCATCATAATCCTATATACAGTAATGGGTCAAAAAAAGACAATCACGTATCAGCAGCTGTCACCAAAACTATGGCATTTGTATCCCTGACCAAAGTTCCGCTGAAGGGGGAGGAAGCACCAAAGTGTGAGGACAAATAACTAGAAAACATATATTTTTGACCTGCCCAATTTTTAAAAGGAGACAGTGATTTTTATCAGAATAGGATTTACTTTGAAAGATGGGCCCAGAAAAAACAGATTTCATATATAAAAAATTTGGTAAAGGTAACTAAAAATATATAGTATTTATTATATTGCATTTGAGTGTTTGCATTTTTATAATTAGGTTTATAATATAATGTTTATAATATATTTAACTGTATTTATATTGTTTGAATGTTTAATATGCATATGCCATGAAATAACCAATTGATAATTGCTGATATGGCAATTATATCCAATACAACACTGGCTTAGTCACTCACACAACACAGGGACAATGGGCAAATAAAAACTTAAATGAAGGTGGCTCGAGAACAGAAAATATGTACAGTATGCTGGGAATCAGTGCAGTTGAATCATGCCCATGCAGAACGAGTGGAATAGATGCCATAATAAAGCATAACTTTCTAACTGCCAGATCCTTGAGAGAATGGTCACAGCTTTCAATATACATAAATTGTTTAAAACATTCAGAATTTAACAGTGACTGACAAACAGGTGGTTCTCAAACAGAACCATTGGAATTGATGAGGTATATAAAGCTATTTTCTCAGAGTCAGAGTTAGTGTTAGGATTTCCATGCAGGGAGTTAAGTTTACATATGTACAGGTCTGGATTTGCCACAAACGTTAAGAGTAGGTCATAGCACATTCATATTGATGTTTAACTACAGCCTAAATCAAACATCTGGATGTTCACACACTTTATTGGTTTGAACATGGTAGTAAGGGTCACAGCACATGAGCCATTTAACTGCTCAGGATCTACTTAAGCACTTTAAAGTAAAAAAATAAATATTTTTTCATTTTCAAGTTTGTTGGTTATAAAAATTATAACCTTTTGCTTTTTTTCAGATCATGAAAAATATCTGTACTAATTACGAACAACATTTTTACAGCTTTCCTGAGTTTTTTTTTTTTTTGCAAAATAAAGACTTGAAGTGGACCTATGCAATATATTCTGCTAGGTATTGTCATCCATAACAGTTTGCTAATCTCCATGAATGGATAGCTTCTTCAGAAGGAACAGGCAATCAGGTAGAAATGAAGGGTTTCTACTTAGGAACATTATTAGAAACAGCTGCATATTTATATAATTATCCAATCAGCCTATGATTGGGCAGCAGACACAGGTCAAAAGCTTCACCATGTCAAATCAGAATGCTGGAAACGTGAGCTGTGATTTTAATGCCATGTTTGGTATGTAATTTCAAAAACTGCTGGGATTTTAATACAAAACAGTCTCTATATGCGAGTTGTATATAACGTTATCAAACCTATACTTGTTAAAATAAAGGTACCTCTCATTCCTGACACACCGTTGTCTCGGGAGGGTGTCGAATCTGACAAGGAACAGCTCTCTGATTTAACTGTTTCCTCTGCAAATTAAAAAATGTTTTGATTAGATTAGGTTATTGATTAGGTTAGACTAGAAATCTTGACAAGCATAATGCCAAAGCCAGGCTATAATGCAAGTAATGTTTAAGATGTACACATATACAGTCAGACCCATAGATGTTATTTTAGCTGTCCATCACAGGATAATAAATAAATGAATTAAAGGATAAATTGCCATTATTTAGAATAAATTAAATCATGAAAATGAACTCAAAGTGCAGGCTATCAGCTTTAATGGTATTCAAGTTTTTAAAGATATTTATATTAAAATCTGATAAGCGGTAAATGAAATTGCAACTTCAAACAATCTCCTCCAAACATATTGGCAAGGCCAATTCTTTATTTTTTGCTATAAACCGAAGACATTTGGATTTAAGAGCAAATGTTAATATGATAAGATAAATTAGAATTTCAGTTCTCATTTATACAGTAATTGTGTTGATGTATCCACTTCTAAATGTGAATATCAGGAAATTAAAGTTGCATATTGTTGAACCCATTTTTCTTCCCTGCTGATGCCCTGACAGGCTTTTACTACAGCCATCTTTAGTTACTGCTTGCTCTTGGGGTGTGTTGCAGTCAGTTCAGGTTATGTGACTGGATTGCAATGGCAAAACATTACACTTCTTTGCTCTAAAGCATTTTCTACTTTAAAAATGTTTCAGGACTCATGGTAGTTATACTGCACTAGCAAGGTCTCTCCCAAACAAAGATTTCAAAGCAGACTGGGGTTTCAAGATGTGCCGTTTCAAGCTATTTTAAAAAAAGCAAATAGAAACAGTAGTTGGCCAAGGAAAGAAATGCACTAGATAACAAGCAGGAGATTTGGTCCGTATTAATGGTGTCCTCAATGCTGAGAAATACAGGCAGGTTTATTTGCGTCTGATGTCGAAACAGTGTTTGATGTCAAACTGGGGAAAGATTGAACCCAATGTGTGTAAAGAAATCAGTGAAAGCTGGGGAAGAAAGTCTCATTGTTTGAGGAAGCAGGGGTTCATCCTCTTCTGGTGACATGGAAGGCTGAACGCAAATGTTTATCAGAGTCACATTCAGCAATATGTAGTTTCATCCTTGCAAGCATCTTCCAATCAGCCTCTAGTTGTCATGCAAGACAATGCCCCTTCACACTGTAAAATGGGTAAAGCAGTTCTGTGAATATAAGCAAATAATAACGAAATGGGTAGCCCGGAGTCCTGATTTAAACCCAACTGTAAAATCTCTGGAAAACACTTGACAACAAAGTTATTACTACAAGAGCCTGGAAGAAGAGTGGACCATTATCACAACAGAGAAGTGTGAGAAACTAGTGATGTCCCGCTATAAAGCGTTAACCATCATATTTTAGTTGCAATCTTCTTCTGTGCTGCAGCGGTTACTGTTCTCTAATATTTATCACTGCATTTTTCACAACATAAAGGTATTTGTTGAAGTGCCTTAGTTCTTTTGTAAAACATGATAGTGGAGCAGTGGCATACCTACAGCTCATATTTCTCTAAAGTTTGAGCGATGAAGATTAACAATATTTCAGAATCAAGTGTTTATAAATGTAAAAATAAAATCAAGTGTTTATGTGTTGTTCTCTATTTTAATATCTTTGGGATTACATTTCTTACCATAATACTAGTGTAATTTATTCCAGAACCTGAATAAACCCTCTCTATTTACTCAGCTGAGGTCCTCTCTTGATTGTTGGCTTAGATACAGACACAACTACCTTCTAGATGGTGTTCTTAATCTGGCAAGATGTTGTACTGTAAATGTTTTTTTTCTTAACCCCATTCTTCTGTCATCCACTAGTTGTTTTCCATGATCTGGCCTTTTGTTGTTCCGTGCAACAAATCAACTCTGGACCTTTTATCTGTTTACTTGTAAGTGAAATAATAAGGGAATAGCACATGGACCACATGAACTCTGACCATAAAACAACTGAGCAGCCAACTGTGCAATTACTTTAAATTCCTTAAAACGGGAATCATAAATATTTTGTAATTCATCAGATTTAAATGTACTTACACTCTGAAGCTGAAAGCACTGAGTTCATATTCATTATTTAATTTCAACTCAAATATAATTTGATGAACAGCAAACATTTTCAATATCCAAATATTTATAGATCCTACTGTATGTACACACATACACAAACCTATTTCCAAAGTAAAAACAGTGTGAGCTTAATTAATTTAAACATCTTATATCATTTCTATGTGTACTGCTTATTAAATGTGTTATAGAGATTCCATACATTATATACTATTACATTGGATGTCAAAATTAATTTCTTAGATCTGATCATGTAGTCTGTCTCTTTTACTTAGATGCATCACCTGTGTGACACCCACGATGAACCGTCCTCTTGCTGCGTAAAGCATTTTTATCTGACTCAGTGCTTTGACAGGGGGTGCCACTGAATCCAGTCTTCACTTGTCTTCGCTGGCCCAGGTTATCCTGCACACAATTAAAGTTACCCAGACACCTAAAGATTTAGTGCACTGAATAATAAATGCTTTATGCTGTGGGTTTAGAAAATGTAAGATAACATTTTATATATAAAATAACATTTTTTTACCTGTACATACTCCCACACACTTAATATTTTGTACACCACGCTCAACATGACCCAACATTTTTAGAGCAAAGCAGAAAACATGCATGGGGACACACACATGAAATAACACATTTCCCCTCCAGTTAGAGGGCACCCTCTATTGAATTTTGAATCACTCCTTTACTTAACTTCTTCATTTCCTGTTTGTTAAATATTAACATTAATGTATTCATGTATAAAAGTACATGAACCATTTTACCCACATAAAGCTCTGAAGGTTGTCAGAATTTTGAGTTATGTATATCTTGTGTAGCTATTCTGTTATGACCTTACCATTCTCATCTTGTCTCTGCCTTCTTATAATACAACCTCTGAGAAAAGATGATGGAGAGAGATTTTAATCATTAAATCAAGGTTGACAATCCTTAGCCATTTAAGCTCTAACTGTCCATACTTTGGCTGCAGAAATTGGATGAAGCAAGTCTGAAATAGTTTGAAAATAGTGTTATGGTAAGACGTCAGTGATAATCTACAATGGGAACTAGTACACCAAGACACCTCTGCCAGTTTATTCATGTCACAGAAATCCAAACTTGCCACAAATGTTAATTCTACAACCACAACAAATCCCAAGTAAATAACTACGGTTGCTCTTTGTGGGGGCGAAATTCTGCAGGATTCTGCAATGACAAATGGATCTTAACAACAGCAAAGCAACAAAAATCCATGGTCTCCAGCTGCATTTACACAGCTTTGTAGAAAGGTAGCATTTAAGAGTGGGGACAAAATTCTCTACAAAGAGGCCAAATACAGGCTGAATAAAGGGATCAAAGCAGCTGAGTGTAAATACTTAGACAAGCTAAGAAGCCACATTGGAGATAATGACCCACCATCACTCAATGTGATTAACAATTACAAGGACTGAAGAACTCCCCATTATCTGGTTCAGTAAAATCTCACCAACAACTTTTACAATAGAAAGTTATTTCCCATTTCACCTATTTCCATGGTCTTTTGTGTGCACCAGATGGTTTTGTAAACTTCAAGATCTTTAAAAAAAACCATCTGGTGCACACAAAAGACCATGGAAATAGGTGAACATTTCAAATGCAGCCCCTCTTTCTACCCACCCTCAACATCAAATGCTTTGTGGTTTTCACTGTGGATTCACTGAGGCAGCTAGATCTAAATAGTTGTCATTGAGTTCATCTTGTTTTGGCTCCTCTACTTCACATGAGTCAGTTATACATCATTGTTTAAAAATGCAAATTTCCCCTATCATCATCCTCATTATAAATAAAACCTTGAAGACTGTAAAATATTGATATGTGAAAGCCTCTTGAATCTGTGCACAGTCTTGAACCTGCCAACAAGCTTCCAAGTACCACTTCTCATTTTACTGGGATCCTGATCATATGTAGTTCAGGATTTCATCATCAACCTCCCCAGTTCTTCAGGCAAGAAAACAATTTTCATACATCTTGGACTGAAATAAAATGCCCCGGTTTTCAACATGAGACCTCTGCCTCAATATGCCATAATGACAGTTAAGTCTTCATTTCATACATCCCTTCAAAATAATTAGAGGTTAATTCAGTATTTTACCGACTAGAACTATAAAAACATTACAAATTAGCGCCCACCTTTGATGTATCTCTGCTCAAAATTGCCATCCCACCAGGCTGACTGAAGCTGAACTAGCTCCCCCTTTGGAAATTGAGGGCACACCTGCATACATCATACAGGTCAAGACACCCATCAACTCCAATCAGCAGCGTAATACTATGGGCCTTAGGAACATTCATGGATCCCAGCCTAGCTAATTATAGATCCTTCACTAATCACCAACCTCCACAGAGAACTGTGACCATACAGCACCCAGTGTGGTGTGTCCTACTTAAGCCTGCTCCTTCAGATAGCCTAGTCCTTAGACTAGTCCTGCAGTCATTATTTTTATTCTTTTATTTTATCTGCCCACAATGTTTTCTAATAAAGTTAGATAAATAAAGTGTTACACTTATCTGACACACATTCCCTGTCCAACTTGCACACATTCCCTGTCCAACTTGCACACATTCCCTGTCCAACTTGCACACATTCCCTGTCCAACTTGCACACATTCCCTGTCCAACTTGCACACATTCCCTGTCCAACTTGTGTGGTGTAAATTTGGGCAAGGACACAGTAAGTTAGCAAAAAATCAGCTTGATCTCTGGTGGCCTAAACATGCAACATTTTGCTTTCACATTGGATATTTCCAACCTTAGGTTAAACACATAAGGAAAATGTTTCTCTAGCACTTAATATTGAATATTATTTTCAGTTTTATATTCAACATTGGTGGTCAACAAACTTTTGGGTCAGGGGACTAGAATCAGAAAATTGTTGTTGGCAGTCACATGGTAACACAATATGCTAACAGTATTTTTAAAACCTGTTAACTTAAAGTTTTAAGTTGCGGATACATTTTCTTTACTTGTTCTCTTTCCCTGATTTCAATTGTATTTTTATTATTTTGTATTTGCATTTGAGTTGATCCAAATGATAGCTCGATTTTGGATACGGAGTGACCGCAGCATTCTACTGCCATGCTGCGGATCCAAAATGGAGCTATTCTCGTTTTTAGTCCACTATTTTCAAAGTACATGGACACTAGAGAAAGTGGACCAGACACTAATACAGTATGTAAGTTATGCAACAGCTATTTTGCGTGATGGACTGTTGGCAAAGCTATGTGATCTTGGTTTGCTGTGAAGAACAGGCCTCCGGTCCCTGGCATTGCCTGATGCAGGTGGCTAGGAAAGGGGAAGTTAGAATGGTGTGTGTGTAGTAGAAGTGTGGCAAGTGAGAAGGTGTCGATGTTAGGCTAAAAACAAACCCTAGCTGACTGGCTTTGCTTTCCATGTAACATTCCAACTGTACAATAAACTAAACTACATCAGATTCCAACAAACCATATAGCATGAGTTTAGAGACTGCGGTGTCTTTGTTTTCATAGAGATGTGGCTCAGCAATAGAGTTATGGTTGCAGCCATTCAGCTAGATGGGCTCAAGTCATTTTGTGCTGTGTGGTGAAGCTCGAAGTGGTTCATTACATGTTGAAGCTCGAAGTGCATCATTACACGTTGAGATAATGGTGCTTGTTTTTAATTACTGATCGTTAGTGAAGTTTGTGACTGTTAGAAGCAGACCATTTTATTTACCATGGGAATTCACCACTGTGATTATTGAAGTGTACTTCCCCCCAGTGCTAATGCTAAGGCTCCACCATGACCAAATCCCTAGCACCCCTCTCATTCTAATAAGAATATTTTTGTCCCAATCACTCCACAGACGAGGCCATTGCCACCACCCTCGATCTGGCCCTTTTACGTCTGGAAATAAAGGACATTATATATATATATATATATATATATATATATATATATATATATATATATATATATATATATATATATATATATATATATAAAGAATGCTGGTCATAGACTTCAGTTCAGCATTCAAAACAAACATCCTCAGCACCTTATTAAAAAGCTAAGCCTGCTGGGCCTGAACACCTCTCTCTGCAACCTCAGGGCTGTGTGTTCAAGTCTAATGCTGTTTATTTTGCTGACTCATGACTCATGACAACTCGAACCACATCAAGTTTGCTGATGACACAACTGTGATGGGTCTCATCAGCAACAATGATTAGTCGGCATACAAAGAGGAGGTGCAATAGCTTGCAAGCTGCTGTAGTGCCAACAACATGTGTCTAAATTTGAACAAAACAAAAGAAATTGTTGTCTTCAGGAGAGCACAGAGTGATAATTATCAACTAAACATCAACAGATCCTCTGTGGTGATTGTAAAGACCACCAAATTCCTTTGTGTTCACCTAGTGGAGAATCTCACCTGATTATTCAACTTAAGATGAATCAACAAGAAAGCCCAGCAGTGCCTCGAATTTTTATATGGAGTATCATAAAAGTCCAAACCACATCCAAATTTTACAGGACCATCAAGAGCATCCTAAGCAGCTGCATCACTGCGTGGTTTGGAAATTGCACTGTCTCAAATTGCAAGACCCTGCAGCAGATAGTGAAGACAGCTGAGATGATCATCTGAGTCTCTTTTCCCTATATCAAGTTCAAGTTAGCTTTATTGTCATTCCGATACATGTTGGGACATGCAGTGGTACGAGATGTGTCTCACAGGTCAACAGTGCAACATACATACAGACATAAAACATAAAACAACAATGAAGCAGGGGCAGGAACGGACTATAGTACAAACAATACACTCTATGTATTTGACAGATACATAGGCTGGAGCAAGAACAGACTATACAGCTAGTACAGACTATACAAACTATCCAATAGCATACTGTACATAGACTTTCAATAAATAAATAAGTGGACTATACAATGCTTCCCTTGATATTGTAAATGATATATCTATATCAAAAAGATTTTCAGAACCCACTGCATCTGCAAAGCCAACTGCATTGTGAAGGACCCCACATACTCCTCACACAGATTCCTCACCCTCCTGCCATTAAGAAAAAGGTACAGAAGTACTTGAGCCCTCACAACCAGACTGTGTAAGAGTTACCTCCCCCAAGACGTCAGACTCCTCAACACTCAGGGACTGACACACATTTACACACACATCCAACTATTCAAAATTATTATATAACAAAATTACCCAAATAATGTGGCATGAAGAATAATAATATGTTTACATTATATAGTTTTTTTTAAATAATAATTATTTTTCAGCATGGGATAAGATGATGGGAAGACTATGTTTACATGCAAAGAAAATAATGTATAATTATTCATTCATTCTTTAGACAATCTCAATATATTTTCAATTGGAATTTATTTGTATAGCACTTCTAACAATGGTTACAATGGTTATTGTCATAAATCAGCTTTACAGAAATTCAATAATCAAACATCCCATTAAAATTACTGAGGGAAAGTGAATAATATTGATTATCTTATTACAATGGCACCTGCCAAGGTCTTATAATGATGTGTTGAAAGTAGGAAAAATGGGCAATCATGCATATCTGAATGACTTTAACAAAAACAAATGTGTGATGGCTAGATGACTGTGTTACCTGGGAATGAGTTGGAACCCGGATGCCCTATGGAAAGATGGCAAGCCAGCGAAGGCAGTGTGTTGCTCTGGGCAAGTTCTGCTGGGAAACCTTGGGTCCTGGCTTTCATGTAGCTTTTACTTTGACACATATCACCTACCTAAACATTGTTTAGGTTGTTGCATTGTTCTGGAAGCAAAAGGTGGATCTACACTGTATTAGCAGGTGGTTTTAAAATTTAAGTTTTCCATTTGATCCGGAATCTATACACTGGTAGCACAGAAATTATTCCCTAGATGGTGTGAAAAGGAAACCTTGAGAGAAACCCAAACAAAGAACATTCATGGTTTCTATACTCATGGTTTCTATGTGGTATCATAAACGGAATCTCATGGTTTTATGTGGATATTATATAATCCAATCAAAAGGCATAGAAATATGGAGAGTCTGGTCTTTTTAATTAAATTTAATATGGTGTTTTTATCCAGTTTTACATTACTACCATCTCAGCAAAATCTCAAAGTGCGATTATTAAAGGTAGGGTCTCCGATTTTTGAAAGCCAATGTTGACATATAAAATCACCAAAACAAACACGCCCCTAACGAAAGAAATGTGTCTTTATCATAGCTGAAGGGAAGAACAATATGACTGCAGATAAACAAACACGCAAAAATGACATAAGCATAATCATGCAAAGGATGGCATATATTAGTTCTATGAAACAAAGCAAAACCAACGTTACTCACCTACTGAGAAGGAAAAAAGCAACCCCGGCATCTTAAGTAAAGTTGGCCACATATTCACAGATTTCCCGAGTCAATAACCCCTGAGCTAAACGCTGTTACTAGCAAAACACGGTTGTAGCTGCCTCTCTACATTACTACGATAGAAAAGAGTGTATTTGTGTAGTAACAGTGTTTAGCTCAGGAGTTATTGACTCTGAATCTGTGAATATGCAGCCAACTTCCCACTCCTTCAGTTCTCTCCAGTGCTGGAAAGCTGATCCTATATTAACACTTCTTGCTTTATCGAAAGCCTTTCTTCGCTTTCTTTGTTTTTATCCTCCATGTCAACGTTAAAACCGCTTTCTGCTAATGTTACACATGCACACTGAACACTCTCTCAAACAATATTGACAAGACATGCCCCTTTCTGCTCACTGGCTACATGTTTGTTTTGAGTTTTGTTTAGTTTTTGGCCCGACTCAGTTTTCTGAAGCGTTTCTCAAAAATCGGAGACCCTACCTTTAATTATTACAGAATAGTGAGATGTACAGTTCTCTACCTGTTGAGTATATAGTATAAAATATACCCATTGTGCCTTGTTTATCTATATTTATGAGACAAACCAAACTAAACTGCAAACATTTTGGAAATGCCTTTTTTGTGTGTACAAAATGACTACTAATGCAAAATAAATGACAAAAAATGCAGAAATTGGATATTTTATATATCAATAACCATGTTTAGCAGTATAGCTCTACTTGAAAGGGTCAAAATCTAGAAAACAATTATAGAAAAGATGTCACATGAAAATCTACACTGTACCCAGGTGATCTTCGGACACTTGAGCTTTAGACATGCAAACTACTATTTTACTAAACACAGCAAACCAGGAAATAAAACATGCAAATAACCTCAAAATACAGTGTAATCATCTCTCAATATCTTTGAATGTCCCTGCCTGCCCAAGACTCCTCAACCCAGTCAACATGTCATGGTGCCTCTACTGTACTCATCTAAAGGACACAAGATCCTCTTTACCACTTATTCACATATAGAAATGATATATTTACTGTTGTATTTGCATGAGGTCCTTGCATACAGAAATGGGATTGAAAATGCAAATAGATGTTCAACAACAAAGTGCATATCATTTTAATAAGTGCTAGATCCCTTGAAAGACCTTCCAGTATCTGATGCATTCTCTCTCAAATTAGCCATCATACATGTTTTGCACTTAAAACAATATCTTAGAAAATGGTGTACAGTATTTTTTCTTGTGCTGATTCTTTGGCTGAAACCATAAAAATGTGCATTTTTGAACTTTTATCCCCATCCACTCATATTTAAAATAATTTGCATAATATAAAAACCTTGACTTGAAACTAGAATTTTTAATCTTCACAAAACTGATTTCAAATTACTCATTATATTGCCAGACACCAACAATAATAACAAAAATAATAATAATAACGATTTTAAATAGCAGAACAGAATCCTGGCTTTGTAAAAAACAACATAGTAGGCCTAAATAGCATAAAAGACTTTTGTCTTTGTACAAGTCAACATAATAAGGAAACTACAGGAGGAATTTATGTATGCTCAGTTTACATTCAGATTTGACCGTATACAACCAGAATATAAACAAATAAATAAAGTCACTGTTTACACAAGCAAAATTTAATTGAATTACAATGGCTCAGAATTGACTTTTACCACAGAAGTAACATCGGTCTTTTGCACAAAAGTCAGATGATTGTAGAATAGATTACATTAAATCTAGGAAAATTTCTATCACTGACAAAATTGAGGTTTTTTACTTACCTCTATCTTTGAAGTGTCATTTAATGCTTTTCCAGCTCTGCGCTGCACAATCGGGGGATGTTCACCCACTTCCAGAGGAAAGTCACATGAAAGTTTCCCGGTCAGTTCCTACAAACACAATGATGATGATGATTATGTTGGCTTGTACAAAGTCAGCTTTCTGATCTGATAATTTAGCTATAATTATCAACATCATTTTGAATTATTATTATTATTATTATTATTATTATTATTATTATTACTGTTGTGTTGTTAGACATGTGACAGAACACATTCAGTTCAATGAAGAGAATTGCATTCTACTGATGTCATGTGTTTTTAGGTACAGTACATATCCCATCCATAACTTCTATCAATCTATCCATCTACCTGCTGTGACAGTGGCACCTGCACCACCGCATGATCTGACTTAAAAGCCGCTCTTCGTCCCAGGAAATTCGTTGCCAGAAGACAGCAGCGGTGCAGCCCAATGGCCAGCGCCGCTGATGCTGGTACCAGACAGTGCATTGCACTTGGTAATGTAAAACTCACAGTCTGCATGTCTAGTGTCCATAAAAGTTAATGGAACACATGAATTCAATGATGTGGAGTGGTGTCTCAAAACCTTTGGCAATATAGCGTATCTATCTATCCTTCTTGCCCGTCCGTCTATCCATCTATCTATGGGTACCCCCGTGCCAACCCCTAAAGACATTCAATTGAGAAAATCCTGAGTAGCTGCTTCAGTGCCTGACTAAGGAATTCCACCATCTCAAAAAGCAAGACCCTAAAGTGTACTGTGAGAACAACTGAGAAGGTGAGTGGAGTCTCTTATCCCTCCATCATTTACATTTACATTTACAGCATTTGGCAGACGCTCTTATCCAGAGCGACTTAGATTTATCTCATTTATACAGCTGAGCAATTGAAGGTTAAGGGCCTTGCTCAGGGGCCCAGGAGTGACAGCTTGGTGGCCCTGGGATTTGAACTCATGACCTCCCGATCAGTAGTCCAACACCTTAACCACTGAGCTACCACATCCAGTTCACATACAGTTACACCACTTGTTGCATCTGCAAAGCTATAAACATCCATTACACAAGCTCTTCACACTCATGTAGGTCTGTGCTTTATGTAGCAGCATGGTTCTGGAGGAACATTATTTAATTTAACTGTTTAAAATTACAATAAAAACTTCTTGACTTGATTTGACTCTCTCCAGCCAATCTCTCAATCAATATACCAATAGTTACAACTGTTAAAATAATAGAACTGTCATTATATTAGATAGTTTCTTTTAATGTTATGACTGATCAATGTATATTTCCAGAGTTATAAGGTAAACTGACATACTGCCTCCAGTAGACAAACTTGACGTAGTTCCTTTTGTCTACTGCTTAAAAGTATTTGTAGACTTTGCTTCTTTTCCTGCAGGTCATAGATCTTCTTAGCCTGCAATTTGCTGTTTTGGCAGTCCTCGAATTCTGCACAGGAACACACCGCACTTAGAGGACAAAGGACAAACTAACACAAAAACAATATAAACAACAAACTTATGCAAACGTTTTTGTTTTTGTCCAAAGTAAAACCAATACTCAATTATAAGAGAACAAAACCCTCAGGAATAAAGCTGGAAAACTGGCATTGCTGTAAGGATATGGCACACTGTACTGTTTTGCTCAATACTAAGCTCTTGATTAGGTAAAGAAACACACTGAAATGTCAGCAAAAAGGAACTGGAAGAATTCTTCCAGCCTTAAAGTTCTGGTGTATGGGAGAACTGTGACTTCCCACAAACTTTAGACAAGGACTGCCAGTGACCGAACCCCTCAGTGTAATTTGGAAGAACTAGACAAATGCACAAAGCAAAACACACACACACACACACACACACACACACACCCCTCTGCTGTATTCAAGCATACTAAACATGCATATTCAATCTGGGTTCAGTAAAATTAACCAGCAATTGGAAAGTTCATAAATGCATATATGAGCATTGTCCACTCAGCATAGTGCTAAAAGGGATTCAAAAACCTGTGTGAAACATACAAAGCTACAAACCTACAAAGAGCTGTGTATGACTCACAACACAACTACCTAAGCAATTGTGAATGTTTCCCATGCTACAAACATTGAATGGAGTCATCTCAGTGAAAGCCTGTCCAGAGAGTTTAATAGGCCATTTTAATTTAGTTTTTTAATCCCCAGATTCAGTTTTTATGCATTGCTAAGTGTTGTAAAGGATCACACAATAATTACTTAATAAACTGAAAATAGATACCTAATAACAGCACCATATTTACTCACCTGGTACACCTAAACCCATGGTAGTGACCAAAAGTTCTTTAATCACCATAGGATGTGGACAGTGCCTTATCAATGATATTGTACACTCAATCCTTACATCCTGAAAGATCAAAACTGTTAGGCCTTAAAGATGTATTCACACAAACGGAAGGAAAATATAAAATTGTACACAACATACACACATTACTTTTCAGTTCCAACATAGTACTGTAATTTATTACACTCACTTATGTGTCTTCCACAGTTACTCATTAATAAAGTAATGCTGCCAGACTGAAAGGTTTCTGTCAGGTTCCTGTCTTCTGTTCAGTTTCAAAATAAACCCTGTAGAAAAGCGTGAAAAATAAAATTATATAATATTTTTGAATATCATGCAGTTTTGGGTAGGATTTGGGTGGTTTGGTAAGGTAACAAAATCTCTAACAATAATTATAATTACAATAACCATAAACCCTAATGAAAAAATTCTGACTAATGGACCCTGTACAAAAAACAGAAACAACATGCATTTCAATTTAAGAATTTGACCAGGAGGCCATCGAGATGCCAGCTGATCGTATCTCTTTATCTTTATTGTAAATCATGTTTTTCTTTTCACTACATGAAAAACTCCAAGCCAACAGCATTACCTCCACCATCAAGTCTAGCCCATTTTGTCACTAATTTGTATGAGTAAAATATCCATACAATAAAAATTATACAGGAAAGATGCTACTGAAGGAAAAACTATATCAAGCATTTGACCTTGCTGTGACATTACACCTGTTTGGATCAATTTAAAATTTAACCAGTTCCTCGTCTTGAGTTATCACTAATGAGAATCTTAGCAAACAGACAAACAACCTGCCACTCTCTTATTTATTGTGAGTTAGCAATACTTAATTTTAGACAGCTGTTGTACATGATGATAGCTAATATAAAAATGTAAATATCCTGTTTATTACCATGAAACAGCTTGAGTCAGAACAGCTTGCTAAACACCCACAAGCTTGCTTATCGTTAATATATGCTGAAGTTGGATTTTAAAAGCTTCCTCAAATCAGAACACAGCATAAAATACTTCAAAAAATAATTTTATCAAACATTGTCAGAAAAGTCCAGTTGGATTTGAGGATCTACTACAAAACTAAACAAAACACAACAAAACAAAACAAGAGTTTCAACTATTTTGACTAAATTTTAATAATAAATATTTTATTATTACTCTGTAAATGGATTCAGTTTTTTTAATCAACAAAGTAACAACTCTGTAACAAACAACAAAGATCAATCCACAAATCCACAAATTTATTTAAAGCTGTTCTATTATACACCGATCCATTACATTGATGATTGAGGAAGCAGAAGGTTATTGTGAAACAGAAATTTGTACCTTGTGTGTTTTCACTAATAAACGAAGCCTCTAAAGGAGATCCTCATTGGAAAATATTTAATTGGCACAAAAGTGAAATCAAGGAAACCAGGGTAAAAATGCAGGAATCTTCATCCAAAACACATCATCAATAAGTTCGTTTATAAACACAGCACATCCATTGAAAATGACTTGATTAGACAAGCCTGCAGTCTTGTCACAGAGAATGGAAAGAGATCTGAATGGAGCTCACGTGCCATATTTGAGCAGGTAACGATGCTTCAGCAGTGAGGTTGAATTCTCTAAACCTCGAAGAGGAACCCAAGGGTCCTGTAACACAGCCATGGAGACATGGAGCAGGTGCTTACACTGGCGTGGTTTGGAAAAAATAAAGGCATAACCGTGTCTATGTTTAAATAATAAAAAAAAAAGGTATCCGCAGTTAACAGAGGAAACGCGTAATGACGCGGACATCAATGGCGGTGAAAGCGTCGCTCCGTCCAGCAGAATGTGTCCGACTGCATCACCATTGCGATAAAACCACCATTTTCTTCCTATGATTCACGCCGTTAACGTGTCCCAAAAGTGCAATTCAGCTTCTAATTATGCTGACTAACATGAAAACGCTTATTTTTTTATATTAAATATCCTCACGTTGTAAAGCAGCAAAACATCCAGACTTGGATCAGGTCAGAAACAGCATTGCAGGTGAGAGAGTTAAAATCCTAATACAGAGGCGTGGCCACCCTGTCAGAAGGGATGGGAGTCTTCAGCTGGCCACTTCTGCTGAGTCTGTCTGTTTAAACCTCACATTTCTGTTCTAGATCTCCTGCTGTTGTAGATAGTGAACCTTAAGATTTAATGGGCTGTTTATTTTGAGATGATATTCAGCTCATAACATAAAGCTCATCGAATAAATGAGTTTTGGTTTCGGTATCCTTGCTGTCACCTCAAAACACTTTAGACATTCTCCTCTGACTTCCTTCTACATGAAAGGCCTTTCCATGAACAAAACTGCTGCTTTTTTGTGTCTACTGTGAAAATACATAATCCAGAATTCAACAAACAAAGGTGCTCAAATCACATTTTCCCAGTTCTTTTTTGTTAAACATCTTCAAAAGGCTGGTTGTTCTGGATTTAATCAATGTTTTGAGAATTATCTGGCTGGGAACTGATTAGTGTCCGACTGACATGCGGGTTTAGTAACGGGGCAATAGGTGCATGTCCATGAAATGACTAACACAAAGCCCAGCCCAACACAAAGTGGCTTGTAACACTGTTACTCTGGCTTTTTCTCAGCCACATTAAACCATGTTTTATTGCACGTCTGATCTCATTTCTATAATTATGGCAACCACCTTTGGCCTTGCTTTTATAGACAGATATATAAACTGTCTAAAAATATCTGTACAAAAGTGTGATTAAGCCTACACACTGATTTTTATTTAATTTTAACACCAGTCTCTGTGCCTCAGTACTCACTTTATATAGCTCAGTAGATGTTTTTTAATTGGAGGTATATTGGTTCAAATTACTTCTCCACGATTCTCAAAATTAATAAAAATATATCTATATAGATTTTTTTTGCTGTCTCACATTGTATAATTTATCATTTGGCCCAATATGTTTTTTTCTTCTGCATCATAAAAACCATGTGTTGCTGTCTGTAGTTCATTCCCTTTACATTCTATAATTTCTGACCTGAGGTGAGAAAGAACATTAAAAAATATATAAAATGAAGGACAAGCCACAACAGGAATCCAAACCATCAGATGAAGTGTTACAGGTATAATCTGTGATTCGGTATACAGTAGTGTAATTTGTAAAATGATCACTGCAACATATCTTTGCTGAATAAAGGCCAGAATACTTTTGTTTTCTTTAAATGGACCCATACCATTAGCACGTCATTACGCAAGATACAGCACAAAGTTTTCTTGGTGATAGTGGAAAAAATAAATGTGCTTAACATTGATTTAAGCCCATTTGACAACAGTTTCTATTGAAGTTTTTTTTTTCACGTCATGAAATTATTGAGCACAAAGCACAAAATAGTCTTATTTGCCTGGTCTCTTTGGATCCAATGCTGTACCACACAATTCATGCACATCTTCTGTAGTATTAGATATTATTTACCAGAATGGGTAAATAAATAGTCCCAAGTTAAATCATATGTACCTCTTTAGAAATGTTTGATTAATCTATATATATATATTATTTTGAACGGAACAGTCTTGGTAAGAACTATCAAGGCTGTGCAGTGTATGCTGCATGTGCATTCTGGGCAGCACAGTGTGAGTAGCATGATTCATTCTCACTAGGAAAACTGACAATTCTTTAATAAACAACATGGGAAAATCAAGTCATTCAGTCATTCAATGGTTTTTGAATTTCATTGCTCCAGCTTTACATCCTTATGCTACTTAGACACTGATCTGTGTTGGTAGAAATGAGCTTAAATGTCTTATAGTCAACCAGTAATGCATGTTCAGTATTTCTGTTGTGCATTCTTACACCTGGCACAGCTCTGGTTCTCAGGCACCACGAGGAACTCACAGGTGGCTGCCCGGACCTGCACAATAGGCTCAGGGCCAAAGGGAGGCTCAGTCTTAAAGCCTCGGCACACAGAGTAACGCTCTAGGTCTTCCAGCAGGGTGGTGACCTGTGCCACTGAGGTGAGTCGAGCTGGGTGAGCATGATACAACCAATGTGTAGGCAACAGAGGTTGTCCCTGAACACTGATGTGGTAACGAAAGCTTGGCTCAATCTGCACCATTGTGTCAGTCATGGCTGATAGTTTGGAGCATTGAAGTAACTGCAGGCGTGGGCCTTCAGCCAGCACGGCACACCATAGCACAGGCAGTGGAGCATCACGCAGAGATGTCAAGAGCTCCAGCAGCTCTAGGTCCAGACCGTCGTCAGCAGCACTGTCACCACCCAGGCTAAAGATTTGTGTGATCTGCAAAAAATAAATAAATAAAACAAATTGTTACTAGACATGCAAATACAAGGGTCAGTCAAATTAATTTTCATTTCAGTATAAAATTACACAACCCATGTGTGTATATCCATGTGTGCATAGCTTTGTAATTTTTAAATTTGTAAGCCCGTTAAGAGCTCACTTTAAGCTCCTATGAGAATACAGTCCAGAATTCCTAACCAGTGTCTTTCTTCTGAAACAGCCCCTGTCTACAAATACAAATATCACATATATCACTATGCTGCATAGTGTTTGTTTGATTTCCAGGTCCGTTGTTTGTTTGCTTACAGGAGGTGAAATCAAAAACTAAAAAATGTAATTAATTAATATCATCACTATAACTTTTAAATCAAAATCTGGTTGTCTTCCAATTAGATAAACCTTGAGAGTGGAATAGTTTTTAAACATAATATCCCAAGACATTGATTCTAATTTATTGGTAAAAAACCTGTTTGCACTTGTTATCCAAGATAGAAATCCACATTTGTAGACCTAAATATGCCTTGTGGGTTTTGTGCTCACCGTTGGCTCTATTTCATCCTCATCTGGCTCCTCTGCATTTTGTCTAGAGGCTGGGGGGCATTGCCACTTCTTGTCACGGACTCTAGTCCACTCATCACAGAAGAGATTCAAAAGATGATCCTCAGAAAGTGCCTGGCTTTCCTCAGGATCCACATCCTATAGAAATAAACATGATGAAATTGATTGTTCTAAAGCAAAAGGCCAATAACACTGTGCAAGAGATAACAGCTATTATCCAAACTTAAAAAGCTCCCTAGGTACAAACCCCCATGTCCAGTTATATACATGAGGGTCCCAGAAAGCAAGCCAAAATACCTTGTAGGCAAATTGACAAAGTTGGACTGCCATGTTCAAGCTAGTGACTTTTGTGGCTGGGAGCCATAGAAGAAAATTGTCTATGCTTTCTGGGTGGGAGGGATGGCTCACCTCTTTCAACCACAGAGGCGCTAGCTAATCATAGGCATCTGTGAGTTCAGCCATTTAAATAAGTGCAGATAGGTCTTATTGTGTAACTTTTATTGTGTTTTGCATCTCTGTGACATTTTAATAGCACATTAAGCGTAACTCTACTCAAGATGGTAGAGTTTATTTGATATGAGCGATCCAGCTGGTGAGTGGGAACTGACCAGCTAGGGAAGGAAAAAAAAATATCACAGTGGGACTGGAAAATGCTGTTCAACCCGTAACGTCAGTTATGACACAGTTCATTAGGCCAGAGAGCAAGGATTTAATTGAGCGATATTAAGGAGGACTTGATTAGGCAGTAGGATAATGCACAAGGACAAATGACTGAGCCAGAGCAATAAATGGACACCCAAGGGTGGAGCCCTCTGATGAAAGCACTCGTATAATCCTCTAATAAACAATATCGAGAAAGACTTTAAGTTTATATTTACAAATATATCCATACTGGTTCACTAAGTCACAAACTCAGAATACCATCTGTCTAAAAACTCTGATGGGAGGTAATATGGCACGAAAACTACAGAGCAATAAGGGTGTTTTGTTTGCTTTTTTTTTTAAAGTAGTTTTAAGTGCTGGATTAAGTGCCTCAGGAAGAGCTTAGTCTTTAAACAGCCAGTGACTTAGCTGTTCGGACATTGAGTGGAAGTTCATTGCTGCACCTTGTATCCTGAGAGATTTTAGGACCAGTCGCATGCTAGAAGAGTGTGGTTCGATATGGGGTGTGTTGGCTTTATAAAGAAGCATCACTGTTAAATCTGATGTGGACAGCTACCAGAAGCCAGTAGAGGGAGCATAGAAATGGGGCGGTATGGGACAAATTAGGAAGATTCAAACAAGTTGCCACAAGTGCATTATGAATCAGTTGCAGAGGCTGAATGGCAATCAGAGTTAGACCTGCAAGGAGGGAGTTGCAATAGTAGTCTCGAAATGACAAGTGCCTGGAAAGCACCCGAGTGGCCCGTGTGGACGGAAATGAACAAATCATTCTAACCTTGAGAATTAAGTAATCGATCAGATTAACAATGTGAGATAAAAGTGACAGTTGATGGGTTGTCTATGGGTACCGTGTCTAAGGTTCTGTGTAGTGTCCGAAGAGAAGATCAGTAAGTCCTGGGAGATGGTATATAAATGGTATGTGAACCCAGCAGTAATATGTAAGCTCATGTGAGGACATGACTTCACCATACCATTGAGTATAGCGGTAGAATATAGAGTACAGAGTACTGGGCCTTGTAGGAGACCAGTGAAGAATCTGCATGGAGCAGATGTGTATCCCATCTATGTCACCTGATATGATAGGTTAGAAAAATGTAAAAGTAAAATATAAGGGGAATGGTGAGTGTGTAATGTAGACATTTCAGGGAGACATGAATGTTGCAGATTTTTTCAATCCTCTGATCATAAAAAGGTGGCAGTCTCAGCAGTTAGGGAGAATTAACAGGGGGAGCCAGGGGATTAAGCAGTGAAGAAAAGATGTAAGCTTGTAAAGAGCTTACAGAGATTTTGTGCAAAGGTTTCCAATTTTTCCTTGTAAAAGGCATTAAAGTAAGTCACTTCAGAAGAAGATTTTGACAGGAGAGTATAGTGAGAAGCAAAAACTGTGTCGAGTTATGATTTCATCCTCTTTCTCTCTGCTTTTCTTAATTCTCTCTGATTGCTGTATAATACACAAGACCAACTTTGTAAGGAAAAGTGGTAGTGATAGGGAGGATGGTAGGGAGGAAAAGGAGGCAGGGTCTGGAAGGAATGTCTAGATGCAAGAAGTTACAGAGGATTTGGATATAAAGTGGAGGTTCTGAATAGTTGGAGAGAAATGTTGATGGTAGATGGATTGAGGCAGGATAGTGAAGGTGAAGGAAACCATCTGATGGCCCGAAATGTGGAGTGAGGTGCCATTGGTAGTTGTAGCTGGAGAGAGGTGGATGATTACCAGATCCAGATTACCAGATGATTACATGGTAGATGCTAATGATAAGGCTGAACTGCGAGGTAACTGTAACTGCATGAAATGCAAGAGATAGTGAGATGAAACAGGGAGAGAGGTATAAAAAAAACATCCCAGACAACAGCAGAAAAAATGACCCCTGCCAGTTTTTCATGGAGTGTGAGAGAAAGCCTAAGCAGAGGCCTATATAGACTTCCAAAATGTTACATTTTTGGCTAAGCAGCACTGCACACGGTGTATATATATATATATTTATATTATATACACATACATACATACATACATATACACACACACATACATATATACACACACGTATGCACACAATATATAATTAAATATATAATCAATACATTGCACTGTAAGACAAGTTAAACAATTTGTTTCTATTTATGCCATTGCCAGAACACACAAGCACATCATGCTTCTGAATGGTTTAACTGCAAGAATGAAATACATGTGTGCAGCACACAACCCATTTGGTATCATAATACAGTATTAGAAACACATTTAAATTTAGGTAATTTTAAAAAGATCCTTTCTGAGAGAGAAAAAAAAGAAAATTGATCTTTTCGTTCTGTTTTGTGAAACACTAACAGTTCACCTTCATATCAGCACTTACACATTCATCAGTAAATCATGCGACAGCAATGCAGTAAGAAGAACATCGTGCAGATGTTCACATCAGAAAGAATGCTTTGTGTATGCTTTGCTGAATCTACAGAGAACAGTTTCATGACCAAATAATTATAAGACCTCTAACTTTGGTGTTAATGCAAGTGGCTTTGTAGTGCTTAGTAGTACTCCTCCTGTCTACAACAGCGCAGAATTTCAAGTCTCTAGGCTTTATGGTTTGGTTTGCACGATCAGTTTTAGTGCAGAGAAAAAAGTAATAATTATTCATAATAATTGTAATCATACGTTCGCCTCACACCTCCAGGGTTGGGGGTTCGATTCCCGCCTCCACCTTGTGTGTGTGGAGTTTGCATGTTCTCCCCGTGTCTCGGGGGTTTCCTCCGGGTACTCCGGTTTCCTCCCCCGGTCCAAAGACATGCATGGTAGGTTGATTGGCATCTCTGGAAAATTGTCCGTAGTGTGTGAGTGCGTGAGTGAATGAGAGTGTGTGTGTGCCCTGCGATGGGTTGGCACTCCGTCCAGGGTGTATCCTGCCTTGATGCCCGGTGACGCCTGAGATAGGCACAGGCTCCCCGTGACCCGAGGTGGTTCGGATAAGCGGTAGAAAATGAGTGAGTGAGTGAGAATTGTAATCATAATCCTTACAATAAGGTTTCAGTGCTTTGCATTTGAGCCCCTAGGCAAACATTTTTGTGTAACTACTACACACACTATTTTTAAATCAGAAACTGTAGTTAAGCGTTATCCGAAACCTGATATCTTCTCTACATCTTAAAACATGCCAGCACAATAATATAAGAAATTCATACAAGTATGTTGCTCTGGATATGATTTTCGGCCAAATGCCTAAATTTAATGGAAGTAAAACTGAGCAGGTGCACGTTTCTGTTGGCCCTTCTAAGGACAGCAAAATAAACTATTACTGTAAAAATGAGCACAAACTATGAGCTGAATTCATAGCTCTATGCAAGTCTCCACGCAGATAATCATTGTATTTTTGTTAACAGAAGACTTTCTCCCTTTTCTAGTAAACAACTACGATTTTGTTTATGTGTGAGAGCACACTAACTGTAATACACAGATTTATATATCAGCATAGTTTTTCTTTAACAATAAGTGTGCATGAAAGGCAGGTGTAAATCTTTTGAGACTAGAGAAAATGTTGGTCATTACTCATTGGGATTAGATAGCAGGGATGCATAAAATGATGCAAAAAACAAACCATGTAGCAAATTACAAGAAATCCACCCTTCTCAGTGGACTCCCCTGACATACCTGTCCATTGTAATGTGAGATGCGATGCTTGTCTTTCTTCACATAGCGCACACCAACAACAGAACTTTTTGCTATTCTTTCCTTCTCGCATTCATTGTCAGAGAACTCAAAGTCCCACTTTTCTCTGTCCCGTCTCAGGATTTTATGGCTGTAACCATAATGTGGTCTTGGTGTAGTCCAACCCTGAGGAATATGAATTGTAGTATCAGCAAGAAATAAGCGCATCACTGAAAGTCAACTACCAGGTAATAATGAAACATGTTAAATAAAGCTTACAGCAAAATTGACATCATTGCAATAACATGTTCAAAAAGACCTACCTTAGCTTCTCGTTGACACTGACGTTGACGGCACTTCTGTCTTTTTTTATTGCTTCCACCAAATTTGGGTTTGTCTATACAGTAATCACAGATTCCACAGTCTGCTTTTGCCACACAACCTTTACATCGTCCACAGGAGCGCTGAAATTTCCTCAGCAATCCCTATAGAAGACACATGCACAGATGCAATGTCCTAAGACCTTTAAAATCCTATTTCAGAATAAGAAGTGTAGGACTCTTTTTTAAATGGCAAAAGCAACAATTCGACACTGAACTTTTTGCTGGAATATTAATTTACCACTATTATTTTATACTTCACTAAGGCTATTTCACTAAGGCTATGACCATTGGTCATACATATAAAATTTTCCGAATGTAAATAACGTGAATGCAAAAGTTTGCTTTTGAATAAAATATAGACTGGCAGCCATTCAATTTCTGATCATTTGAACATTGTTGAGAATTTGATCACATGCTTACAAGGCTGAGTTCCAATCCACATATCGTCGCTGTCGGGCGGAAACATTGTCCAAATTTGGTCAATTTCATATTTTTTCACATATCGATGCTATTGGTCAGTCCCCACGTGGGTCTGTTATTTTTACAAGTTATTAACCAATCTAAAGTCTTGAAAATAGCTTGAGCGCAAATCTCTTAACTCCATTGGACACTTAAACTGTCCACCTCTTCCTCACTCCGCGGGAGAGCTTCGCGGCATATTTCTCCTCAAGAAGACGAATCAACACGTCTTCTGAGGTAAATGTCTTCAAAACACTGGGCTCAAAGAAAAAAAAATATATTGACCCCCGCTAGTTCTGGTGCTCGTCTGAGGACAGAAATTTAGCGCAAGACAATCCACTGCAACGCGGACTAAACCCTGTGCACTGCAGATAAGGTATGGCATTTTTTTAATTTCCTGAAAAATAACGGTTTTGGAGATATGAGGATTCTTCCCGACAGCAACGATATCTATTTCAAAATACATTTTATATAGCTATAATCTATGTGCATAACTACATTTGATATAATAATATAAGTAATAAGCCAATTAACTGTGTAATTTTAAAAAAGAAAAAAGAAATTATTTTATACTACATAGCTTGTGAAATGTAACTTCAAAGGTGTTTTTTGTTCATTTCCATTGTATTTAGCAGTGATGATGAGGCATTGGCCATGGTTAAAATGATGAATGGAAGAGAATGAATTCTATTTCTTCAATGATAGGCTAAGAATTCTTTTGTTTTACCATTTGCATGCTTGAGTGTCTAATAAGGCCTACAAATTAAACATGAAGTGTTTTGAGCAAGAGCGCATACACAGCATAGCCTCTATCTGTTTTACACTGATGTATGGAGTTTATAAATTGTACAACAGTGTCCCAAACAAAAAATAAATAAAATAAATTGTCCATTAGCAAATATCAAAATAGTGTGAGGGATGATGGAGGAATTCTAACCCGAAGTACTTAAATTCAATAAAAAATCATAAAATATCAATAACTACAATCAGGCCCTTTTCTTAACCAGTTACTATTCAAACTTGGAAAAAAGCAATAAAACAGGTTCAGGCTTAGTAGCAGGATTAATAGGTTTTTAAGGTTTTAAAATGTACAATAAAATATCTCACATGGTTCTGTTTAACTTCCCTATGTAACAGGGCTTCCTTAAGGCATTGAATGGAAATCACGCTGTGCTCTCTTCAACATTCTGACTTTACAACGGGCAAATATTTGATATTGAACATCCAGTCACAGATGAATAAGAACTTGCAATAGGGCAAATGAAAGTAAAAGAATGTATACAAACTTTATAATAACTGATGATTTTATTAATTTAGATCTTATTTTGGTTTCAAGAATTGAAATACAATATCTTGGTATTGCAACAACCAACAATATATTGTCATGAAATGCCATTTTATAACATTTATCATGGTGCATCTTTCTCCACCATCTTTCAACAACATTATTCTCATCCTGACTACCATAGATAACTAGTTTGTCTGATGTGGATGCCCGAGTAGGTTTGAAAGAATAGCATACATTTTACAGACTGATAGTTCCCTGCATAAATCTTACCTCGTTCTCATTTTCTTCATAAAATGATGACTGATCATCTGAGTCACTGTACTGTGGAATAAAATTTGATTATAGAACAAGTATGGATATATTTAATTTATATAAAATCCGAGGGAAAAAAATTTAATAACGGCAATATCACCTGTGATTCCGTAAAGTCTGGCAGTGATGGCTGAAAAGAATTGTAAAAGACAATTCTGTAGTATTCTTCATATTATAATATAAAAAGTGTATTTGTAAGTCTAACTAGCTTGGGAAACATTGGCGAAACTATTAGATTTGCATAACTAAGCATCAAGTCTGTATACAAATTTGTTACAAATATATAATTAAAAAGTCAACACTATATATATATAAGAAAATCTTAAAAAAAATTTTTTACCTTGGAAGCCATGTTAATAGTTTCTAATTTTTCTGTTCCCTGCAGTAAACAATATCATTCAAGTTTCAAAAACTATTTTTTTTTTAATTCAAGTTCAGCAATTATCAGTTTAATTATATTTTATATTTATTTTAATAAAAAATAATTTATTACTAAAAAACAGCTTTCATTTAAACAAAAACATAAAGCCATCAAAGTCATACATACATGGACTACTGAACCACACTGTGCCACTGGAAGCACATCCTCTGTTCTCCTCTGAAGAAAGAAAGAAAAAAACAGAATTGAATTTTAAAGAGAAGACAAACAAATTACGACATTAAATAAAATGATCAGATCTTCCAGCATTCTTTCAGCAATCCTGATCACCTTGAGGGACGGACACAAGCACTTCCGCTTACGGCACCTGATAGGTCTTCGGTACTGAGGGTTTAGTTTTCCATTCCTGCAGCTTGCACAAACCCCACAGTCCTCAGTGAGCTGACATGCTCGACAAAATCCACAGGGAAGCCACTGAGAACAGATTCAAAGTTTACATCTGCTTAATAAAAAAAAAATACTGCTGACATTTTTTAGGCTCAAGACTTAACATTACTTACTTTTCTAAATGTAATGTTCCGGTTATCTTTAGCTAAACAAAGGGAGTGGGAGACAAACATATGCATCCTAAATGTTAAAAATGCATCCTAAACATAAAGGCAAGAGTCAAAACTTTTCATAATAACCAATTACTTATAAACAATAAAATATTGTTTATAAAATAAAAGTTGTCATGTAAGTAACTACGTGTTGCACTTTTAGAATGACTAACAAACATTTTGTTACTTACAGGCATTACATGCTTTGCTGCATTTTTCACACATAGTCTGTCCCTCTACACTTGTAAATGAGTTCCTACATCTTACACAGATGCTGAGAGAAAAGAATGCATAAAGTAAAAGTTTATTTTTCTCTCAATATTCCCAATTTAAAAACACAAATCACATAATATGCTATAAGTGTAAACCTCAGGCTTCCACATAATACAATATGACTATATTGATATGGTAACAACTTGAAATTTCTGTACCACTGAATGACTTATCACACAATTTAATTTAGTAGCCTAGATTCTGTATGTGGAAAAACATTCTGAAACTAGGGTAGGTCTAAACATAACTTGCAAATGATGACATGGAAAATTACTATTTTAAAATCAACTTGCTTAAATGTTTACTATTTTGTCATAATCAATTTATGATCGATGCTTCAATACATTTTAATCATTGACTTTAGTAGTAGTCCGATTGTTATTTGTCTTAATGACGCCAATTAACAAAACAAATTCATGAATATGATCTGGAGAAAGCATACCCAATACTGAGGTTAGATGGAATATCGGCAGGTCCATCCTCTAAGTTAGCAAGCACTTTTATAGTCTGTGAAGAAAAGCCTTCATTAGAAGGCACATTTTGCTGTGTGGAGGCTGCTGGTTTGATTATGAGCGCTTGATGTGGGTTCTCATTAGATGTGATAAGACTATGAACACTGGGAACATCGTTCTGACTAGAGGAAGGACTCAGGCTCTGCTGCGCAACATGACTGAGGCTATATGGAGGGCCTGGGCTATAGGTCCTGTCACATGCCTCTGCCGCATCATTGTGAAAACTGGATTCTGAGGAGAAACCACAGTCAGCTGGGGAAGACTGGTCCATCTTCCTCTTCTACATGGTAAATATGAAAAGATTAGCAATTAGTATTATTTTCTAATTAAAATCCAAGCAACAATTCATTTGTACTACTTTAATATATTAGCAGAGATCAAATTCAATCAATACATTATTCAAGTGTTATATTAATCCCAAATTCTTCTTGTGTTTAATTTATTTTATACAGATTATTACAAAAAGTATCAAAGAGATTTACTGTGCCAATGCGCTAACAGTTAATTGGAGAAAATTTAAATTGAATTAATAAATTAATATGTGCTATTTTAGTGTTTTCACTATTCTGTACAATAGTGCTCAACAATTTAAACAGATAACATATTTTCCTGTCCATTTTATGCTGCTAAACAAAGGTTATGTAGCGTGTTCACTTGTGTTCTTTTCTAGACCATACTTAAGTACTTACACCAACTGGTTATCCTATTATAGTTACTATAAAAATAAAGATCGCTGTGCATTAAATCAATGAATGATTCAATGATTGATTCAATGAATCAATCTATAGCATTCTTGGTCCCTGATAAGATGCCAAAGCATTTCTGTAAGTTGCTCTGGATAAACGGCATCAGCTAAAGATTCTGAACATACAACAATAAGCAATTTAATGTTGTTCAACAGTATGTTCCATATATAAGCAGAACATACAAATTATTTACAAAGGAAAACTTCATATCCAGTTTCATTTAAGAGGCCCATTGTTGTTAACAATATGAAATTCATATTATGAATTATGTTTATATACACACACATACACACACACTATATATATATATGTGAAACATTTGAATAAGTGTACTTTTCATGTACATTACTTTTCATCATTTTTAAATAGTTGACAGGGGTAATTTACCATGTTTTAAGATTAAGATTATAAAACATTTTAGTTTATTGCTTGCTTCCATATTTTTGGCCTGGTTTACATTGTAACATCTTTTGACATTGTTTCCTTACCTTTGTTGCTTTTTTTGAATGTTCACCATCGAGAAAAATCCCTGTTTTGAAGTCAAAGTTGGTAAGGTCCACAGTATTTCCAATGTATTTGAGTAGTTCGATCTTACTTCTCACTCTTTCACCTTTAGGGCTTCAAAGGGCCATTGCCGGTTGACAATAAAACAGATTTATAAATGTAAGCAGTGAAGAGGTTTACTGGCATATAAAATAAGCCTAAATCAAATATACCTTAAGTAGTAAAAATCTCTCTGTCCCACACTCAAACCAGAACGGCGAAGAACCACTTTGCGTTTCCAGCCCTCTCCAAGCACAGGACAATCCTCCCAGCCATCATCAGAGCCATGTCGCCACTTCCTTTTCCTTAAAAACAAGATCCTATACATTTATTTGCCATAAGCTGAACAACACCACTTCCTCTACATCTTGCGTTTTTCTGTATTGATCCAAAGCTAATGTATCTTAAACACAATATGAACATACCTCACAGCACCTCCTCCTCTTCCTCCTCTGTAGTTTCTCTCACTCTCAGCAATACTGCCACTTCTTTCACTCTCTCCAGCTAGACTTTCCATCTCAGCATCCCTGATCCCATCTATATCCCAGCTCTGACGGTCATCCTCGTCCTCCCAGTCCTCCTCCAGAGGCTCAAACCAGTCCACAGGAGGATCATCCAGACTTTTTACAGGCTCACTCCTACTTCCGGCTTGTCCAACATCTCTGTTCTCTGTGCTGCCGAACTGCGTGTCTTTCTCTCCCACTTTCTCCATCACTGAAAAGTAGTCTCTATCCCACAAAAGCCAGCCTCAAAAAGAACAATTAAACCTTCATAATATGACGCTTCTCTCACCAGATATCTAAATAACAACCTCTACAGGTTTAATAGCGTGAACTTAATCACGTTAGCTTTAGCTAGAACAGTTTGCTTGTGAGACTGAACTGCATTCTGTTCCTCTGCTCATGAGACGTTAAGTAAATGGTTAAAGGAGGCTGGCTAACTATCGAGGTCTAAACAAACAGCTTCATCGCTTCGTTTACCGTCTGTTCAGTTAAACAACCTAGCAAAACACTTTCATTAACACTATTTACAAACCCCAGTGTAACCGATCTTACCTAATTGTTTACCTGCTCACAGGTTATTAGCCTTGTTTTAGCAAATGAGCATATTAGCTAACCAACTGTTCGAATTAGGAGCCTTGAAGACTTAATTTATAAAGTTATCGGACACGATAAGATGTTAAAATTACAGACTTAACACTAAATTACGATACGAAATGTAACTGCATTTAGAAAAGCTGACTCCATTATATTGCAGTTCATATGTATTTCACCAACACATCCGGTAATAATTCAAAAAGACCGGAAGCGGAAATGGGATTTGTTTATTTAAAATAAATAAATAAATAAATAATAATAATAATTAAAAAAAAAAAAAAAAAAAAATCAATCTGCCCGGTTACTTTAATACTCTCGTGAACTGAGTATGTTTTCATTTCGAATATTCACACACGGAGCAATACAAAAAAAAATGTAAATAAAATAAAATAAAATAAAAAATAAAATAAAAAATAAACATACTAGTATACTAGCATGAGTCACTTCTGAGTGATTTGACTGATGGTTAGATGCATTTTGTTTGTTTAAATTGCAAACTTTGAAATCCTGTACAGTGTCTGGAAAGGTAATAGCCATTTCCCCTCACATTACAGGATTGTCATGTAGTCTTAAAAAGTCATTAAAGAAGAAAAAAATAGCTAATTAAATTCATCATGTTAATAAACTACAAAACTACAATTACTGTCAAACCACTAAACTGTTTCGATTTCAACATTTTCATCCGTTTAATGCAGTTAAGCTGGTCCTTGAGGCAGCCTTTACAAACACAAAACTGGGCAATTATTCAAACACGGTAACCTCAGAATTTAAAGCACACCGTTTCTCAAAGTGACAATTTATTTTTGGTCTGACTTTGCCATGATATAGCCACACGTTGCATCATAAATAAAATTAAGCATAGGAAAAGACCTTGTAGAAAAATTTTTTGTTTTTTTTAAAGTTCACATCCACCACATAAAAAAAACAAAAACAAAACACCATTAATTACATAAGGGTAAAGAGGACGTGTTGCTCGGCATATCACTATCTGTCTTTGTTGCTGCGTAAATCGGTGGTCATTGGATCATGCTGAATGGTTTGGTGCAACATGAGGGCCAGCAGACCTGCTCTGTTAGTCATCGCTGTTCTTACGTTACGTTCCTGTTCAAACAGCTCATCTAATTTGTACCACTATTAAAGAGAGAGAGAGAGAGAGAGAGACAAAGAAAAAAATACAATGAGGAGAAACAGTACTATTTTAAAGGCAATATACATGTGTTTTAACGCATGGAGAGAAGTATAATCACGTAGGCTTAATGTTGACCCACCACTCGCACACGCTCAAGGTCTACTTCTGCTCGTCTGAGCTTCTCCCAGCAGTAATGCCTGTTGCATTTGCGCTTAGACATTCTGCAGTACTCTCCTGTTGGCTCAAAAACATTGCGCACTAGAGGACATCCACACACTTCATCCACTGGCACCTGCAAGAAAGACAGAAAACAAGAAACTGATGCACGGCTTAGTCATTTAGACACTCGTGATAAAATCCAAAATCCGTAATTACACAAAACTGGAAAAGCTATAATGGTTATAGCAGATACCCAAATGGGTGGAATGGAAATGGGGAGAGAAGCTGGTGTTCACTTGACAATAAAATGTTCAATATGCTTGTAAATATCCATAATGTTTGGTTGTGTATAAACGTGTTTATAAAACACAAGGACGCGGTTGCATTATATGCAAGAAATTGAATGTGTATGCTCACATTTCTAATTCTGAAGACCAACTGCACATGACATAGAAAACAAAATCAATCTTGCTGTCTTTCTTTTTGCAATGTGTGGCATATTAGGGGTGTCAGAGTAATGCATAAAAGCACAGTGTTATTCCTAATGGTTATAATCCCTCCCTCTGGTCACACACAAAGACTGACGTACACAAGTAATCTTAGATTATAGGTCTAGGACTTTACCTTGGGGTCTCTGGAATGTTCTGGACATAAAACCTGAAGCCTCTTGCAGTAGGTTTTACTCTGAGGGTTATACACATCACAAAATAGTCTTGTTGCCCTGGTAATAAAATAGACAGAATATTTGCAAGTACCCAAGATATATCGGTTAGATTTATTTCTTTAAAAAAAATTGCTTATGCTTAAATAATCTTTCTTACCCTTCTATTCGTGTTGGGAAAATAGAACCAAAGGATGTCTGGCTTTCATACTGTCGATGTGAAACAAAAATGTTGTAAAACATCTTGCATACTTTTAACATTTGAGTAACTCATGAGACTCCCAATATATGGAGAGCTGCAGAAAAAGAAGGCAGAGGTAAAAGAACTTCTCTCTCTATTCACCTTAGCATAGCACCTCTCCATGTGTCTCATTGCCACCTTAGGGTTAATTGGGTGACTGCAAGATACACAAAATATCTGGAGGTCCGTGTCCTCACTCTCTGTTTCATTCACCTGCAGGGGGACACAGAATACAAACAACATTGCTAATGCTTACTTAAGCAAAGAAATGCTTGTCCAGGGCAACCAAGTTCCTACCTCCTCATCCTGCTGAACCACTTGCTGCTTGGCTTTAGCAATGATTCCCTCCAGGTCATGAAAGCGGCGCTCCATTTCAGCAAGGCGCATGCGAGCAGCCTGTTGCTCCTTACGAATTTGCTCCAATTGCTTTCTGCCCAGCTCCTCAGCAATGCACGGACTCTGCTGCCACTGCTGGATACGCTGTGGAAGAATCTCATAGATCCGACTGCCAAACCAAGAACACCACATACCAGCACATTTTATATTTATGTACAGGGTACATTTACAGATGATAAAGGTGACTAAAATTTTAACACAAAAATCACCCACTTGGCAGCTAGCTTCATGCCACAGTCCTCTGAGCAGTATTTGGAGTTGGGACGTGCCACTTCATTACAGCTAGGTCCCAAGCACTGGTGCAAGTCACCGGTGTAACGGCCATCACTTCTGTCACAGTGCCTTGTACGGTCTTTATGCTTCTGTTTTTGCTTGTGCCTGCGAGATTCTTTCTGGAAATGACCACCAGATCAAAGCAATGAAGACCATGACTAAGACTGAAGTAGTAACGCGTACATGTTTAGTATCACAACAAATGATTGTTGCACCTTTTTGTCAAATTTCTTCTCACGACGCTTAACGTGCTTGACTTTTATAGCTTTCTTGCAATGGGCAGGGCTGTAAACTGGACCTTCTTCATCCTCACTGCCCCACAGCTAAACCAGTATACAAATGCAAGTTACATTATGCACCACTATATTATTTTAAAAGATGCTTTGATTTGAAAAATGCTTTGAAGGATTTTGCCACAGTATTACCATATTCTGGTCCTTGTATTGTGAGTACAGCTCCATCTCACCATCATTATAATCGTCTGAGTATCGCCTGTCTCGCCTGTGCATCCTATTTTCTGTCCTATCGTGCATGAAAAACTCCTCATCTCGAACACGGAGCATTTTCTTAAGAGATCACAGTTAAAGAGACATAGTATTTAGGACATACAAGTAAAAACACCGTAACTGATATGAAGAACCACTTTTACAGAGTGCCCATGTCTTTGGCTGTGGTCATGAAGCTCACATTACCTACAGTCAGGTGACAAATAAAAGAAAAATCTTGAAAAAAATTAATGAATTAACATAATGGCAGATGCTTCTACACAGGTCTGCTACATTATACAATTAAGCTATTATTTTCCTACCATGCTGAGAGGTGTGTAAATAATTTGAGCACAATAGGGAAAGTGCAAGTTGGAATTCCGACGGCAAGAGAGCAAAAGATCTGGGTGGCCACTCTGTCAGGTACATGATGTGCTTCACAAATTAAAACAGCAACGTTTTATGCAATTACCCTTGCACGAACTACACACTGCCGTAGGCGACATTTTTGGCGGATTTTGTTCGGACCCCCAAATTTTTTCATGTCCTTGCAGAAGTCACACTGCGCACAGTCCTCAGTACGTCTGCATGGTTCACACTCACCACACATGCGTGCAGAACGTTTCACCTGCAACAAAATACTTGTCTCTATTATTTATATAATTATAAATAAACGCTGTATTTATTATGCATATTTTACAGGGATTTTAAAGACGTATGAAACTTTACTAATAAACAGGTGACAAGAACAAAAATTGGGGAGAACAAAGCTAAAACCTGTGAACACTTACTTTAGATCCACGGCGCTTATCCAGTTTGAAATCTAGAGCAATGGACCGTTTGTCAACTCTCTCTGGTTCCATCTCTTTCTCACGTGATTTTTTTGACCGGTATTTTAATTCAAGTGAGGGATCCATTTCTGTCAGATAAAGAACATACTCATTTTGATTGCAGTTCCATTAACCCTGGATAATACCCAGATGCTATGTGATTATTATGAAGATTCATGTGCCACAGGATTTGTAATAAATAGTCGTCCCTCATTCTCTAGGACCTTCTTACTAAGCTGGTTGTGACTGACAACAGGACCCTAGTGGTTTTCTACAACATACAAAAGTAGCCTTTGATTTCACCCTTTCAAAAGGCTTATGTAATGAGAATCATCTGTATAATCTGAATCATCAACTGCCACAATATCATGAGAAAATCAACTGCTGAAAGTGCCTGCCACATTCATTACAGAGGGAGAGGTATAATTAACCTTTAGTACTGCAGAAATGGCATAGTGGCCTACAAATAGAGTTCCCACACCAGCAAGAAGGCTTTAAAGAGGTCAACACTAGTGGTGTGATTATTAAGTAAGAAAACAGTGTGGTTTTATAGGTAATTGGGGTAATTATGAGGGCAAGGCCTGTTTGGGCATCTCATTCAGGAAGATACAGCACATAATCCCAAAAAAAGGCATAGTAAATCTGTGACAATCTGAAGCCAAAGCCAGGAGCAGAAAAGCAAGCTAAACCGACCGCTAGCTGCAATGAATAATCCCCCACGGTTATATCAAAGAGAAGGAGCTATGAATAAGAGACTGAGATGTAATATTGAGACTGGACTATGGTCCAGGTGCTGGACTATTGATCAGAAGATTGTGAGTTCAAATCCCTGGTCCACCAAGCTGCCACTGCTGGGCCCCTGAGCAAGACCCTTAACCCCCAAATTGCTCAGTTGTATAAAAAGAGATTAAATGTAAGTCGCTCTGTATAAAGGCATCTGCCAAATGGTGTAAATGTAAAACATAGTTTTTCCAACCTGATTAGCATAAAGTGGTGCTAAAAAGATTTGTGAACCCTTTAGGATTTTCTATATTTTTGCATAAATATGACCCAAAACATCAGATTTTCATACACACCCTAAAATTAGACAAAGTAAACCCAATCAAACAAATGAGTAAATAATATTATAGATTTTAAAAGGTCACTTATTTCTTGAGAAAAATGATACAGTCATATATCTGTGAGTGGCAAAAGTGAACATTTGCTTTCAGTATCTGGTGTGATTTAGTATCAGTTGATCAGTTCTGCACAACAGCTTGGAGAAATTTTAGCCACTTCCTCACTACAGAACAGTTTCAGCTTTGGGATGTTATCGGGTTTCCTCACATGAACTTGCATCGGGTTCTTTCACAACATTTCTATTGGATGAAGGTAAGGACTTTTTGACTTGGCAATTCCAAAACATTAACTTTGTTTCTCTTGAAACGTTCTCTTTGCAACTCGGCCATGCACACAAAGGAGGACTCAAATAGATGGTGGAAACATTAAACATTAACAGTAGCCAAGGTAAGAGAGGCCTTTAGGTGCTTAGAAGTTACCCTGGGTTCCGCTGTGACCTCACAGACGATTACACTTCTTGATTTTGAAGTAATCTTTGTTGCCCAGCCATTCCTTGGGAGAGCAGCAATGGTCTTAAATTTTTTGCCATTTGTACACAGTTTGTCTGACTGCGTTAGATTTGTGCTAGATTCTGTGATTTGTGAAGTCCAAACCCTTTAGAGATGGTTTTGTATCCTTTACCAGCCTGATGAGAAACAACCCTTTTTTGTGGTCTACAGAAATCTCATTTGTTTGCGCCATGATAAACTTTTACATACACAAGTGTTATGAAGGTCAGACTTTGATAGAAACTTTTTTAAAATGCTCATCCCATTGATTTGATGATGCTTTGGGTCATATTCATGTAAAAAAGACCAAAATTCTAAAGGGTTCACAAACTTTTAAGCACCAATGTAAAAACTAGTTAACAGTGGCAGAACTAAAATATTATCTTTTTTATCTAAAGCACATGTTGGTAATGAAACTATTACTGATCAGGATTTTAATGTAATATGTTTGACAGAACAACGAAGTAAACCAAATGGGTATGTAGAATTAAATGAAGCCGGTCTGCCCAGATATAGTTATACAATTCTGTGCAAAGGTTTTTGGCAAGTGTGAAAACATGCTGTAAAGTACTGTAAAGTAAGAATGCTTTTAGAAATAGAAGTTTTAATAGTATATTTTTACCACTTAACCAACTGGAAAGGAAATGACCAGAAGAAAAATCAAAATAAAATCAATGTTTGGTGTGCCCATTCTTTACCTGCATAATAGCATCACTTCTTCTAGGTTCACTTGCACACAATTTTTGAAGGAACTCGGCAGGCAGGTTGTTCAAAACGTCTTAGAGAACTAACCACAGAACTTCTGTCGAAGTTGGCTGCCTCACCTTCCTCTTCAGAGCAAGTGACAATATGGCCTTAAGAACAAGAGCCAAACTGTCCTGAGCCATCAGAGAGGCAATGCGGGAACGTACTCAGCGAGTCCGCAGCTACTTCTGTGACAGCGGTGACACCAGGTGCATGTGGAAGGGCATCAAAGTGACCACTAACTACAAGACAACTTCAACTGCCTGTGACAGTGATGCCTCTCTTCCAGATGCACTTAACAGCGTCTATGCCCGGTTAAAGGTGCAGAACATCGTAACAGCAAAGAACCCATCAGCAAGAAAGCCCAGCAGCTTCTGTACTTTTTACGAAGGCTGAGGAAAGCTCCCATTCTGACCTTGTTTTACAGAGGGACCATTAAGAGCATCCTGAGCAGCTGCATCACCGACTGGTTTGGCGATTGCACCATTTCGGATCGCAAGACCCTGCAGCAGATAGTGAGCAAGGCTGAGAAGATCTTTTTTTTTATGTAGCACCCTGGTCTTGGAAAAACGTCGTTTCATTTCACTAAGCACTGCATCAGCTATAAATGGTTGAACTGACAATAAAAGCTTCTTGACTTGACATGAAACTGTCTTCTATGACCTTACCTTGGTAGCAGAGTTTGGCTGTTCCCAAGTCTCCTACACAGCTATTGCTGTTTTAGTTAATTACTGTGTTTCAACATACATAAGAAATTGCTGTTCGTTAGCACCTGCTTCGTATAACTGGTTAATCATATACCTGAAACTGATCCTACAAAATTTCTAACATTAACTGTAAGAACTGACACCAGTTTGAAACCAAAGGGTAGTCACGCGAAATATTGATTTGATTTAGATTTTTATACTTTTGCTCACTTTGCATTTTGTAAATTGGATGAAAAAAAATAAAAATTCATATCTATATATTTCTTAAAGCATTCTTACTTTACAGCATTTATTCAAACTATGGAGGAGGTGTTGCAGTAAGTTATGGCAGTTATCTAGACGTCACACAAAAACCTATACATAAGCTCAACATGTTTGAAGTTCTTTACACTAAAAAATACGTTTAGCCACAAAAAATAAGTCTACAGAGTCGATTCCACTAATCGATATTTACAGACCTCCAGGCCATACTTTGAATTCCTCAGAGAATTCCGCTCAAAATCTAGTTGTTTCTCTCGACAAAGCATTAATTGTTGGAGATTTTAATTCATCTTGCTAATTCAGAAGAGACACAGAACAGCAGTTGTGTTCAACCTATATCTGGTACGGTTTAGTCAGAACGTTATATGACACATATAATGGAGGTCTCATTCTAATATTCAGATTAAATACAGAAAATAGTCACTTTCCACAGTCGAAAGCGATTACAGACCATTATCTTGTCTCATTTAAAATGTGTCTTAGACACGATATATGCACTTTGCCATGTTACCGTGTTTAACCTACATTTATGTCTGCTACTTCAGAGAGGTTTGTCAATAGTCTTCATTAGTTATCATTCATGATATATATCTGATCAACATTTATAATGTTTCACTCTCCTTCAAGAGTCCGATTTCATTTCACTAATTTCTTCCACAACATCATCAACTTGCATACTAGATCCCTTACCTACATTTTTCTTTAAACGGATAAAAATAATCAATTCTCTCTGGACCTGCCTGAGCCATCCTAATGCAATACATCTGATTGGAGTCTCATCACTTGATAGTGCTCACTACTGCTGAGGATGGACCGTGTGAACTACCTGAAAATATATAGGACTGCTATGGATAGAACCATTTGGAGACTATGGCACCAACTTTGATTGCTGTTGTCTCGGTCGGTTTTGCATTATCCATCACTGAACATCACGAATTTAGAAATGTCACGGAGTTAGTTGCTCAAAAGCTCCTGATTACCCAACTCCACTTAACTATATACAGTTGTACAAAGGACATTATTTATAACAATTGTTTTCTGTACAAAAGAGGATGGACCACTTACCCTGACACTGCTGGCAATACCACTCTCTGATACCCTTGGCCATTTTCTCTGTCACGTTGATGCAATGTCCATGGAACCACTCATTACAGTTATCACAGCCACTGTGGACACAAGACTGAGTAAACCAGTGCAAAAGACACAAGCTGAAAACTGCACCAAGGTAACAACCCACTAATCTCACATCATGAAACAGTTGATGTCTGGTTTCCGACAGATGCAGTACAGAGGTGCTTTCCCTTCTGCTACACTGCTGTTGTCCACAGCTGGCACTTGGTCCATATCTGAAACTTCACTATCCTTAGGAAAGATAAACCTAAGGCAAAAATCTTAAGTTTATTAATGAACCAAAACATTACAAAAGGCACAAAACATAATAATTCATTTCTTTCTCGTCCAAAGACGTTTATACGCTGACCTGCAAAACAAAGAAACATTGCCTCAGGACTGACAGGCTAAAAACGTCCATCATAAAGCTTTATCAAACAGCCCAGTAGATTTTCATTAAGGACAAAGTGTTTTAACGTGTCTAAAATCACATCTTTATACGGATTGTTTAATGTAAGGAAAGTGAGATGCAATAATAATAATAATAATAATAATAATAATAAATAATAATAATGATAAAGAAGAACAATAAAAACAATAATAATAACAATAATAAACAACAACAACAATAATAATAATAGCCACCAAACATGAAGCAGTCCTGCTGAGAGGAACGCAGGAAAAAACAAATGTCACTTGGTGTTGAGCCTTAAGGTTTCTGATCAATAAGAATTTACAGCTACAAAACTATTTATTTTATCCATATTATTTACATCCTGCTGCTTTTATATTAGCTACAATTTCCGAGCTAGCAAACAATCAGTCAGTTATCAGTTCCAGTCAGTTACGAACACGAGCCAAAGTTACTTCTATTCTTTAACATTTCTATTCATTCTATTTAATTCTATTTAATTCTATTTTTGTCCTAGCTGCTGTTCTCACCAACGGCGCTGATTAGCTGAGACTTTACACACACACAAAACCCTTTAACAAACAATGGTCTTCTTCAAAATGTTCTAATGAGTGTGTATTAAAATAAAACACCTACACAGCGTTTACACAATCTTCCTCCTCCTCTTCTTCTTCTTCCTCTTATTATTCTTCTTCTGCTTCTGCTTCTTCTTCTTGTTCTAATTGAAATAATAATGTAACTAAACGGATTATTACTGCCACCTAGAGGAAATTCCCATTACACCTTATTGAAATCCCCCACGTGTTAAAAGAAAAAAACGTTTAGATCGTATTCATATTTATTGGTTATGTATCATGTGGTATTTATTTGACTTTACCACTTGTCAAAACTGACTTTAAAGCCATATTAATGACTTTTTTTTAAGTTGGGTTCTGTTGTATATTTTCATTAGTTTATGCCTTTATCCTAAATGATATGTTTAAATCAATACTTATTTTTGCACAAATGATCGATTTAATTTCACTAACAAGTCTTAAAAAGTTATTACATTTTACATGAACATATTTTAATACTCAGTAAAATGGGCTTCATATTAATAAGTTAGTCATTTTGACTAGCAACCAAAATTGGACGGAACGAAAATTGAAGAACATGGAAGAAACCCCTGAAGAACAAGGAGAACATGCAAACTCTGTGTGACTTGAACCCTCGAAGCCAGAGGTGCAAAGGCAAACATGCTAAAACACTAAGTCTCCATGTCCAACAACAACAATAATAACAAAATTATTATTACAATAATACAACACTATACTATCTGCTGAAAATGGTGCCAGACAGGAAGATAGGACAGGAAGACAGGAAGGCCAGGAAGATAGTGAAGGTCCTCATCCATCCCAACAATGGACGCTTTTCTCTGTTGCGATCAGGGAAGCACTTCCAATTTTTGAAGGCAAACACATAGAGAATAAGGAGGAGCTTTTCCCACAGGCCATTCGGACCCTCAACCAGGAGAACACATACTGTAGAGCCTTTTCTGGACTTATATCATAACACCAACATCAGTCAGACTTTTGCACAATTGCAATACATGCATATTTTTGCAGTTCAACAATATATGACATTCTATTTTTTTATGTTCTTTCCATTCATACCACATCACTGTTCTGTATACTATAAATAAATCTAATCAATGTATTCATATACTTCTTTTTCTATATTTTATCTATTTATTTTTTATTGCATTTTTTTCACATAATTTCCCTATATGCCATATATCTTCTATTTTATCTTATATTGAATCTTAATTAATTAATTTTTACCTTGATGTTAATTCCATGTTTAAAATGTTTCTATCATTCTATCTAACTCTATTTTTTATATAATGGATAGTTGTATCTAGGATTTTACTACACAATGTACTGTGTATGATTTTGTGTGTGACAAATAAAATTAGAATTTTACTTTTCAATTTTTTTTTTTTTTTATAATAAAATCTAACCGCCCTTAAAAAACAGACGAAAGGTTAGAATGTTTGCATACAGAACATTTGACACTAGGAGAGGTGAAATGTTTAAAAAATAATGCAAATACAAACATTATTATGAAAATAATGACAATTTAATGTTGATTGATGATTCAATAAGCATTAAAAAACGTCTATTATCATTAAAAACAATTGAATTTTTTATTGCTTAAATAACAAATGACAACAGACAACAAAATGCAATGTCATATATATATATATAATCTTTCCTTTATGTTATGTTACTATTTTATATATAAATATAGCCTTGTAAAAGTCCGATAGTTTTGATAAAATAAAAAATGTTTGCTTTCTTTTACGTCTATTAGAAAGAAAGGGAACAGCCATCATGCTTTGTAGGAACACGGAAATAACTACAACGTTGTGCGCATGTGCAGTGCAGGAGGAGGGCAGGACCAACTGTTCAACGAAAACATCACCGGTACGACTTCTTAATGAAAGATTGTTTTGTTTAGATACAAAAGAAATCCTATCCTAGTACATTCGGCTATTATATCTCCTTATCTAGACAGTATGTTGAGTAAACTAATTGACCTGAGAGATTTAAAAGTCTCTGGATGCTAGGCTAGGTAGAAGTTAGCATGCAGCTACAATGCTAACTATTTAGCCTGTAATCTATTTCATTTCTTCATTTATTTGTCAGTAAAATGTTTATAGATTGATGGGTTTGGATGGATTCTCAGTCTGCACTCGTTTTCCTAACCGATTAGCGTTTGTTTAGGTAATATTTCTCCTTCGTTTCCTCACTTTCTGTTATGTTGACATAAATAAGTGGAATCTGAATATGAATATTAATGAGATGGAAACCATGGACACACCTGTTGTCACATCATTACGTCAGAGGGATGAACATGAAATGCAAACTGAACATATTATAGACAGTATCACAGAGGTGGAAGATCTCATTACTCTCCCAAGAATAGATAGAAGTAAAGAGACAAAGCTGATAGACAAACTGTCAGAAAACAGTTCAAACCCTAATGATCTCCATGTGGACATGCAAAATGAAGAGGCTGTTGTGTTTGATGGATCAGAAACTGTCAATGATTTGGAGGACAACAGCCATGAAGATTCAGGGGAATTTGTTGTGACCGTGTTAGCTCGAGGAAATCTAAAAGATCAGGATGTAGGCAAGAGAATTTCTCCCCCTATCTTAGAAACTCCTCTAGAGGCTTCTACTCACTGGGATGAGGATGTGACTGCAGAGACCTGGAGACAGCACAGGAAGCATGTGTTTGTTCTGAGTGAGGCTGGGAAGCCCATCTACTCCCGCTATGGCAGCGAAGAAGCCCTGTCCTCCACCATGGGTGTCATGATGGCTCTGGTGTCCTTCATTCAGAGTGGGGACAATGTCATTCGTTCTGTTTACTCAGGTATTGATCTTCTATACGGAATGAAATTAGTAAATGCAACAATCATAAATGAAAGCAATATATAAAGAATAAAATATTCAATATTTATACATTATCATGTAAAACCTTTGAGGTGATTTGCATGTAACAGTTATAGCAGTCCTTATTTATGCCATTTGCAAATTAATGACAGACTTCCCCATATGTTGAACAAAGTTGGTCACATATTGAACATATGTTTTATAATACTTATAAATCGAATAATGTCGTATTGTATCATAGCAGATTCAGTGGTTTCAAATATCAGATCTTTGCCTTCCCATCATATCATGTGGGACAGCAGGTGAATTGATTTTAAATGATGTTACTGTTTCATAGTTAATTACAGTTTTAACCCTTCTATGTGACAATTTTGTGCTGTAGATGAGCATACAGTGGTCTTCATGCAGCAGGGGCCTCTGGTGCTTGTCTCTGTCTCTAGCACCCGTCAGTCTGAGCAGCAGCTACGCAATGAACTGCTTTATGTCTATAACCAGATTGTGAGCATGCTCACCCAAGCCAGCATCACCCGCATATTTCAGCACAAGAAGAACTATGACCTGCGACGCTTGCTAGTTGGCTCAGAGAAGATCCTAGATGGTTTATTAAACCTGGTTGACTTTGACCCTAGTTTCTTGCTCTCAGCTGTGCATTGTCTACCTATTGCCTCTTCATTCAGGGACTCTCTTAGCCAGATACTTCAGAAAGCCATCACTCCCAACCTAGTATTCTCTATCCTCATTGCCAAGAACCAACTGCTGACCATTGCGCAGGAGAAGATGGTGATTGAGGATGCCAAGCTAGATCCTGCTGACCTTCACCTGCTGCTGAACCTTATTGGTGCCTCATCCGCATTCCAGTCTGGTGAGATCTGGACACCAATCTGCCTCCCCAGCTTTAATCCTGACTGTTATTTTTACGCCTACATCTCTTACCTGGACCAACCTGAGTGCACTGTGTGCCTGCTGCTGCTTTCCACAGACAATGAGGCATTTTATGAAGTGTCAGCATGCAAGAGAAAGATTGAGGAAGCCATGCAGGCCCAAAATGCTCTGACCTCCATTGCCAAAGCTCAGTCCTACAGCGTTAGTCAGGTGGGAGTGTCTGATCTCCGGCACTTTATGTACAAGCCTTTTGATGTTCCAGACAACCACCATCAGCTGACACAGTTCACCAGGTAAAACTCAAGTCAAATTATAAAAAGAAACTGCTAATTATTCTTTTTCTTAAATGAAACTTAATTTATCTGTTTCTGAATGAATAACTTGTTTCAATGTATTATAATAAGTTATTATAGAACCTAAAGTGAGTATGGAAAAGCATCCTTTCTGACCAGGTTGCTGTTATATTTTTCACTTGGATGTTATAAGAGTAAATACAGCTGGATAAATCTAAAATTGTGATCGTCTTCATTTCAGGCTGCAAAGCAACAAAGTTGGATTGTTTTGAAGGGGGTTGACTCACTGTATAGTCAGTAATTTGTATTGACCAGCTTTCTCTCAACTTTCTAAACTATTTTTCAGTGTTCTTACTGGCATTAGAAGTGTTGTGCATTTTTTTTAGTGTTGCACTTACTGATGTGTTATGTAAAAATTCAGTATATGGCAATAAGTTTGTGGACACCTGACTGTAACACCCATATGGGTTGAGGTCAGGGCTTTGAACAGGTCACACCAGTCCGTTTGCTCCAACCATGGCAAATCATGTCTTCAAGATCAGCTCTTTATGCACAGGGCATTGTTATGCTGGAATTTCTTTTAGACCCCTTAGCAAGAAGGGAAATTGTAATACTACATCATACAAAGTTATCCCTTACAATTGTGTCAAATGTTTGGAAAAGGCTCACAAACTAGGTTTGCTGGTCAAGTGTTCACAAAATTTGTACAAACAATATAATTATAATAATAATAATGATAATAATAATGATAATAATAAACAATTATTTATTATTAATAAATTATAAATTAATAAATTATTATTATTATTATTATTATTATTATTGTTATTATTATTATTATTAATAATAATAATAATAATAATAACAATAATAATAATATTATTATTATTATTATATATAAATTATAGCTTGTGTGCTCCTATACACTGCTTTCTTGTTCTTGGGATTATACCTTTTAGCTGCTTTGGAATGTGTCTAGCCATAATCACATACAATTTGTACATTTCTGCCATTAGTGACTTCTCACAAGATTAGATTTATCCAGACTGTACTATGCCTGTTTATGGTTAAAATGAATAATGCTAATGGCAGTTTTTTGCCAATATTTTGCCATGGTTTGCCATGCATATCCTGTACACTTGGATCACATTTCTGTTTGCTTGTGGTTCTTAGCCCAGAGTTGGAAGCTCCTTACGATAGTGAGGAAGAGAAGATGAGGCTGCTGGACCTTTACAGAGAAATGCATGGCCGGATACACAACACTTCACGCCCTCTTAAACTCATCTACCATGTGGGGTTGCGAGAAACCCTGCTGGCTTGGGTATGATGAACATGTTGGTCTAGTCACTTTTATAAAGTCTCATGTAGTCCAGTTATTGTTTTGCCTTTTGTGTTTTACTGCTCTGTTCATCTCTGGTGAATTTATGAAACAGAAACTGTGGATTAATTTTCTATAACAGCAGCTCTGACAGTTTAAAATAATGAACAATTGAGGGTGGGGTGGTGGACTGCATGGGAGATTAGCCGTCATCAAAATATCTGAGAGCCAGTCATTATGTACATTTTCCTCCAAAAGTATTATAACTACGAGGCCAATTATATAGTTTTTGCAATATACCAAAGGCACTGATTGATTGAACAATTATGAAATAATTGAATTTCAGCTTTCATTCCCTGATATTTGTATTCAGATATGTTACTTGCCACATCCGTTGGCAGACCACCTAATTTCTATGTGAAACAAAGTAATGTAAATTACTTGCAATAACTACATCCAGCAAGCAACCCAGAGACATCACCAAACTATTTTACTACATTATTAATTTGTTATGCTTTTCTATGCTTGTACTGCAGCTTCAGATTTGGGGAGTTAAGTCTCCTCTTCAGGAGGTGAAAGGCATGTTAGTCGTTTGCTGATTTACTTGGATACTCTAAAACCTTCCACTTTTTCCGTTGATGAAGTCCTTTGTGTGGGCAGTGTGTTTTGGCTCATTGTTTCACTGCATGATGTTCATCCAGGCAGATAGCATGTTTCTGTAAACTCCTCAATTCATTCTCCTGCTACCATCATGAGTTACATTGCTCCTGTAACAGGCTCAATCAATCTTAAATGACAGTCTTGCAAGCCCAAGCCAGAATGCTTCCTGTGACATGAGTACTTATATATTGGATCACGATCAGACCCTTTATTTCTTTACATTTTGACATTTCCCTTTATATTAGATACCAGCACTGTGGAGGTTGTTTGTGATCTCACTGGCTGTTGTGTTTGTATTTTTCTAAATAGCCCTCACAATGTTTGTCATCAACTGCTAGTTGTATTCCTTGACCAACCGGTTTACTGTTCGTTTTTTTAGAACAGCAGTGATCTATTTGTTTTTCAGAACATTCAAAAGTGTTGTATTGGCTATTTACAATGCTTGTGCAATGGCTGTGTTTGATTTTCCCTATTGTCTCAGCCTCAAAATGCTTATCTCCCTGGTCCAGCTCTCTGGACTTTACGTTGATTTACATTGATCATCTTATAACAATGGCACCTGTAAAGATGTCGGAAATATTAGGAAGCAAGTGAAGAGACAGTCCTTGAAGTTGTGTTGCAAGCTGGAAAATAGGTGTAAGGATATGAGTGACTTTGAAAAGGACCAAAATGTGTTGGCTAGATGACTGGGTCAGAGCATATCCAAAACAGCAGGTCTTGTGGAGTGTTCCTCATTTGATGGGTGTACTTGTCCCACAGACAAGATAGACTAGCCTTCGCTCCTGACCCGCACCAATTAGCCTTGTACGCCCATCAAATGAGGAACACTCCACAAGACCTGCTGTTTTGGATATGACAGACCAGGCCTTCTTCAATTGCCAAGGCCTGGTCTGTTGAACCACTTGGAGTGGCTCATCACTTAATTGGAGAAGAGATGGCACTAGATGTATTATGGGAAGAAGGCTAGCTAGCAGACGCAGTGTGATGCACGGTAATGTTCTGCTGGGAAACCTGGGCATTCATGTTACATTAACATGTAACAGCAAACATTAATATACATCAGTTTCACCTCTAAGTGGCAACGGTATTCCAGCGGCCTTTCTTTCATAAGTGGATGCTTTATTGATCCCACAAGTTGATCCTCAGTAACGTCTTGAGAAAGAGGAAAAATGAATGGATGCCGAGGGAACTACTGCTATAACATGAGTGAGAGGAAGTAACAGAAACTGTTTTTGACTGTTCCATAACATTTAAATGTACCTATAAATGGACAGTTTATTTATAAATAAATAAATAAAAAAGTTGTCAAATCCTTGTTGTATAAAAGGAATAAAATGCTTTGAAATTGGCTGTTATAGGAAAATAATCCACTTCAGGGTGGTAAGTAATTCCTCTTCACAGTCTGCTGTGTCTTATTCTATATCTATGATTCTAATAGTCATTTTTCTGTAATTGACTAACATCACTTTCAGCATAATACTTTTGCTGATAAATGTAAACCGATTAAGTGAGTGATTTACATTTTTTTCACTGCAGGTCACAACCAAATTTGAGCTGTATACTTGCTTTAGCCCTCTTGTAACAAAGTCCTGTGCTATCAATGCTATTACAAAACTTCTGCGGTGGGTGAAGAAGGAGGAAGACCGTCTTTTTATACGATATCCCCCGAAGTACTCAACCACACCCAATGCAAGCAAAAGCTAAGAGTGGTGCTCAGATGAAATATGCTAATAACAACATCCTCTGTGTTAGAACTGACACTAAGAACTCAGATGGATATGGAGCATGCTGCACACTATATTCTGCCCAATACCTCAGCAGCACTGGAGTTTTACTTTATTCATTTTGTCCTAACTTAATGTCTTTGAATAACGAAAAACACATTTATTGGATTTTGTACATAAATGATCATGCATCAAATAACTGAGGCACTAGTTTCCATATTATCCCTATTTCAAATGCTGAAGTTACTTTATTAGCACAGGGGCTGAAAAAAAACTATGTTTCCTGATTAACATCAGCTTAATTTGAATATTTAAATAGTGGCAGTGTGTAATTCAAAGATTTGTCCAAACTATATATATATTTGTGTGTGTGTGTGTGTGTGTGTGTGTGTGTGTGTGTGTGTGTGTGTGTGTGTGTGTGTGTTTATATTCTCTTTTCTATGTCGGTGTTCTGTAAAATCAAGCTGTTTGACACTTGGCAAATTCAAAAATTAAAAAAAGAATTTTTAAATTGACACCAAGAGGGATTGTGCAATATCAGCATCAACAAAAGACAATATTATTGTCCCTACATGATGTTATATTGACACAAAATATTAAATAATTCCTTTATCACAGAGTATATTAGTTATAATACTTCACCTGCCAGCTGTTTTGTAGGTAAAAGGAAATGGGCTTTAACTAAAGTGTCTAATCAAACAATATACAAATAGGAATGATACCTTTTTGACCTGTACTCTTTTGCTCAACATTGAGCTGCATAAACACAGAAAATGGAGGCCATCTGGACATTAAAAAATTGGATTACATAGAATTATGTTGTATTGTTGTGAGGTTTCTGTGATTGCCACAGTACCAAACTTTAGAGCTGGTTAAAATATGCCTCCCCTATCATTGTGTTTTTAAGGTAATGCTTCTGAAAGATTAATGTGTTTATCATACTATAACTTGAAACATCACAAATATTTAAAAAAAAATGTTTTATGGGGTAAATAGATCAAAGTTTCATTTCTGTGCTTGTTGTAGCTTATGTATACGGGTAAAAGGCATTAAAACTTTACAAAGTTATTTTCTTAGCGCAAGCTTTTCTGTTTAATTTTTGTCTAACTGCAATGGCCATAAAATGAAGGAGTGAGTTTATATAAAAACTAATGTGATTATTTATTTTGGACATGCAAGAATCTGATATTAGTTTGCTCAGCAAAATATGAAAATCAAATTACCAGAAAAAAAATTATTTTAGGCAAAGTTTGATCAGCACATGCATATGTGCATTGACATATATAGCTTATAAAAATTACATGAAGGTGCTCAGATTAAAAATATTTATTAATAAAGTGACGAGTGATTTTTGAGCAGACATGAACTTTGTTCTTCCAATCAAACAAGAAACATGCTAGATTAAATTTAAATTGTGTAATATTAAAATTATGTAGTGTTTAAAAACTCTGTTACTAGGTTTATGAAATAGCTTAAAAACCTTTAAAAGTACCATTGCATGCATGTCATACCTGATTGTTAATTTATTGCACTTTTAAGATTTGTCTGTTTTCCCATTATTAAATTACTTAAATTTATTTCAGATAGTTTTGTAAATGTACTCCTTGAAGACTGCCTTGCAACAAATTTAATTTTCTTGGTAAATCATCTTGTACTGTAAAATGAAGGTATCTGGGTTTTCATTTATTTAATTTTTTATTACGGTATCTAGTCTTAGAATTTGCTGGTGTGTATTATGTCATTGTATCACTTTTTAGTGTGATTTCATTTTACTGGCATGTAAAAACAGTGACATTTGTGTTTTGGTTGTGTTGTGGTTTTTTGTAACGGGAGAAAATCAGAAGATGGTGGCACTCAAGTAAATGTTCAGATACAATAATATTTACTTTTTTTTCATTGTTTGGGCACATGGCTTGCCACAAACAATGATTTGACTGTTAAGAATAATACATTTCAATTTCAAATTTGCATCTTAATATATTTGCTCAAATCCATATAGTGAGGACATTGTGTAACACAACATTGTTCAGTTTCCATGAGTTGAGGCATTCTCTTAAAAAACACTTGGGGCAAAATATCAAAAAACAGTGTATTTATTTCCTTTCAGGCTGCTCTGGCACATTGAGCTTATTTTACAATAACACTTTTTGTCTGTTTTACTTTATATACATGATCTATGGACCTACTTACTTTTCTGACTATATGCAATGCTATCTAAATATTATAATGCCTTGCAGAGCATTGTTATATATGTAACGTCCTTAATTATTATTAAATAATTGTAACCACACAATATAAATTAAAATGAAATGTACAATTTTTCACAGTACTTTACATTTACATTTTAGATTTTAAAAACACATGAACATCATCTACATACATGCTTTAATATATACAGAAACAGTGTCTTTCCCAAAATCTGTCTAATCCATGATTTGTAAATTTTGAGATTAAAAAGTTCTCTCAAATAATGAAGTCATAAAAACAACAAATCTATTAATGTAGTTCAGTTGTCAATATCAAGTATAGGAGGTGGAAAGTAATACATTTGCATTAACATATTTGCATGTTAAAGGTTTTAAACAGCCTAGCTCTAATATATATGTATATATATATAAAAATGTATATATATATATATATATATATATATATATATATATAAATGTATACACGCACATACATACAAATATAAACACATATCAAATCTTAAGAGTGTATACATACATACGTACACACCAATAAGCCATAACATAAAGGTTATATTGGGATAACAGTCAATCATCAGAGTTGTTTTGAAAGCAAAAAAAAATGTGTAAGTGGAAGGATCTGCCTGACTGTCTAAACGACTGCATCAGCACATCTCCAAAATAGCAGGTCTTGAGAGGTGTTCCTAGTATGTATGGATAATACTTACAAGATACAAATAAGGACAACTAATGATCCAGTTAAAGGATCATGGATCTGAAGGCTCACTGTTGCACATGGAGCAAGGCTAGCCCATGATCCAACAGAAGAGATACTGTAGCACAAATTGCTGAAAAGCTTTTTCTATGACAGAAAGGTATCCAAAACACACATCAGAGCTTGCTGTGTAGCCACTGATTCAACAGCGTGTCCATGCTGACACCTGGCCACTGCCAAAAGTACCTACAATAAGCATGAGCAACCATCAATTCAATCCAATGTTATTTTTTTAGCACTTTTAACCATGGATATTGTCTCAAAGCAGCTTCACAGGAAGGTTTTTCATCATGTGAACAATTGGGGTATACACATTGCTTACCCGGGGTAAGAAATGGCACAAAGATGCACTTTAGGAAGAATGCATGTACCACCTACCTAAATATTGTTGCAGATAAAGTACACCCCTTCATTGTGATGGTATTCCATAATGGCAGTGGGCTTTTTTCCAGCTGGATAATGTGCCTGCCACACTGCAAAAAATGTTCAGAAATGGTTTGAGCAATATGTGAAACTTGGCTTCCAAATTCCCCAGATCTCAGTCCATACATGCATATATGGGATGTTCTGTGCAAACAAGTCAATTCAATGAGGGTCCAATCTCACAACATGTGAAGTCTCAGTGCCTCGGTGTATCAGAGATTTTTTGGAGGCACAAGGTGGACCCAGGGTGGACGTTTTAATGTTATGGCTTATGGCTGATAAACACACATACACTCACAAATCAGACACACACACACACAAACACACACACATATATATATATATATACACACACACTAATCTCTGCTGGCATTTATCTCTTCATTTATCTGCACATTGCATCAATCCACATAAATCAGTTAAAGTTTTGCATTTGTAAAATACAGCATGCTTGTCAGTTAAACATTTTAATCTACTTTTGATAGGGTCCTTTTTTTAATTCTCTCTCAACAAAAACATGATCCAGGGCTGCATGTAAGCCTAAATGTAACCAGTGACATTCAGTGCAGATATCTGAGAATTTAGTTTTACTTTTTTATAGATGGGTCAGCACATTTTTAATCGCAAGAGAAAACTATAGCCAACTTCTTTTCACAGAATATAAGTTATCATTCTGACACGTAAAATAAAAGATCTACATGCATTTCTAAGGATTCACTTTCGACCACTACACAACAGTCTTTTTGAGTTGTATCTCACTGTGAAGTGATTTAAATGAAAGAGGGTGGCCTGAAGTTCATGTTTTCATGCACACGGCTGAGGTGCCTCATTGCTCGCTCATATGCCGTGTGTACAGACTTGCGCACATTCGGCTTTTTGCCTTCCATCAGGTGACGTTTATCCACAGTGTCATCGATTCCCATTGGATGGAGTTTGCCCATTGGTAGCCACTGCCTGTTGGGTAATAGAGGGAAAACCATTTAGGTTAAATACAAAATACCTGTTCTGAGGACCTGAAGCCTTTTCTATGCAAATTAAATAAACCCAAACTTTTAAAGGTTAGCAATTAAAAAAAAAAAAACACAACAAACCAGATGAATCAGTATGAAAGAGACTTCACACAGTTTGGGTACAATAACAGTGATTGTCTGTTGGTGTTCATTCAGCCATCTTTAGTGTGAAAACATGGAGTGGCATGGAGCTCAACTCAACTTTTAACTCGGGTAAAAGATATTAGTCAACAACACCAGAGTGAAATGAAATAAAATATAGGTTTGAAATGAGGAAACGTGTTGTTTGTTAGGAGACCTCACCCACAGATGTGTTAAGTGTTTTCTTTCAATTTCATTAATTTCTTCAGTCACTCTTGCACATTTAACAGGAAAAAATTCCAAATACCAAAAATTTACAAAAACGTGAGCGCACACAAGTTTGCATATGGGAACAATTTCACATCCACTCCAGGTTTCATAAATCATAATGTTTGTATGTCACTTTTACATCTGATCATGCAAAACTTTATAGCTTAGGTGTTGCATTGCTTACCAAGTTCTTTTTGTGTCGAAAAACAGGACAAGGAATAGCTTGTCTTCAGTCTCCACCTGTATGCGCTGACCTAGTTTCAGCACATCTTGAGGTGGTACTGGGATTACAATGCCATTAGGAAGGATTCCTTCTTTAGGCATGTCAGGATCTATTGTCTGCAGAAAACCAGCATGATTAGAACAAGTGGCTGATTTAACTTAATAAAAGAATGACTGTAACAGAAAAGTGTACCATTGCAGGATATGATGGATAGCCCCTGCATTTAGCCCAAACCAAGCTGAGCGGCTCCAGGTTTGTCACTGTTTGGGAATGATCAGATACTATATAAAATTATCATTATTCCAAATGTGTGTAAAAAGATGTACTTTGTGTCGGTATCTACCTGAATCAGACTTCTGTGTGTTCTCTCCCACTCCTGCTGGGACCTTGTTTAAAGATGGTTTGCACTGACTGAGTCTGGGAGGTGAAGAACTATTTATGGAAAAGGTAATAAAAAAAGAGTGAATATTTTCACTATATCTTGCCTGCACATTAATTGTAAGTGTCCCTTACCTGATGTTGTTTTGATAAGAAGTAGAGCAGCTCTCTGACTCTGGAACACTATTGTTCTGGTTTTTAAGACCTTTTGTCAAGCCTGAAATTTAAATAGTGAAAAATAGACAAGTTATATAACAAATCATAATAACTTTTAGTCAAACAACATACACATATATAGTACTTTTAAAGTATATTGTACGTGTGTGTGTGTGTGTGTGTGTGTGTAAATAACTATAATAACAATTTAAAAAAAAAGTAAAAAAACAAGCAGAATTTTTGCATACCATTCTCTTTGGAAGTGGATTTTGAGGTTGGTGGTGTGCAAAGCAGGCTTGTCTGAGATCTATGATCTGGCAGTTGTTCACTTAGTTGGTCAGCACTGACTCTGTTCTGAAGTGAAAATAGCTTGCTTTTGGCCAGTTTGTCTCCATTTTTAGCTTTCTTGAATAGTATTGATGTGCGGCGGCCTACACCCAGCTTGGGCATAAAAGGTGAACCATCTAGAGAGGATATGGCCAGAGTGTGTCGTTCCTTCAGGTGAAGTTTATTATCTATTTCTGTATGGGCAGGAGTCTTAGTGTGATTTTTTGCCTTGCCTTTACCTCTGCCCCGGCCTCTGCTTCCTTGCTGTTCATAAAACTGACCCTGGGTGGTCATTCCTCCTGTTTCCAGGCCGAAGACTGAATCATTTGGTGGGGCATCGCCTGGTAAAGGAGAGGAGGTGAGACACGTGGACTCTTGAGTTTTTTGATGTGTAGAATTTCTGGACTCTGAACCAGAAAACAAAAACAAACAGACAAAAAAAACAGGGGCAAATGCTGGCTACTATTAGTTCACTTTAAATTGCTGATCTAAAAAGTCTGGCAAGGACAAATAACATGTAACACTCTTCTTTTAAGAGTGACTAGTTTTACTCCAGGTAACATTTCAAACTATATAAAAACACACAAAAAAAGTTCATATTTAAAGGAATATTATTTTATTAGCAAAATACAAGACTAAAACTAAAGAGGAGACATTTATGACATCTTTAAATCAAGTAATGCCTTATGGTTTCATGACCTTATTTTGGGAAATAAATATAAATGTAAAATTTATGGACAACTGGAAGATTTCAATGGTATGGAGCACCTGGAATTGATGCTGCATATTTAATATTTTGGTTCCACCCTTCCTCCTCATGTTTGTCTTCATTTTTTATGTTACCACCGAGCAATCGTGAAGTGCGCCGCTGGTTGCGGAGCTTGTGCCGAATACTGTTTATTTCCCTTCGCAGCAGTCGCAGCTGTTTTGTGCGTCTTCCGCTGGCACACATGGATGTCACCATGTCCAGCTTTTCAAGCAGATGCTTCAGCTGTTCCTTTGGAGACATGTGAAATCTGTTTCTAGGATCCAGAAGCACATCCACTATATAGAGAAATTACAGAAAAAAAAACTAATGGTCAGAAATATTTGCTAGTGCTGAGTGAGATTTAGAAACATTTTTATTGTTAAAATGAAACATTTTAATAGCTTACACAGTAGTTTAACTCATTACCCTTACACATCCTTTCATAGCAACCATGCTTTTAATAGGCTCTGCCCTATTTAGAGGCAAATACAGTGCAGATAAAATGTCTACACATCACTGTTAATATTTTTTGTGATGTAAAAAATGAAAGATAAACCATCTTTTTTCCTATTTTTTTTTTATTTGTTTTTCACAAAAGTGCTTGAAGTTTTTCCTTCAGCTTTAGAAAGAAAGCATGGCAGAAAGGTTTGTTTACCATCAGTGAAATTACTGAACTTGAAGACCTTACTTCTATACAAAATTCATAAAAGAAATCCGCTTTTTTATACAGAGCCACTCCTCCACATAGCTAAAGCAGACTCTGAGCTTTGCACATTTGAATATTTACTCGAATATTTTGGTAGTGTGTCCAGCAAACTTTTTTTTGATCTTTCAATAAATGTAACAAAAAGGAACCAACAATAATTTGCAACATGCTATGAGAAAACGCCGGTTTTAAAGTCCCCAATGGCAGGAAATTACCCAAAAGTGCTCAAATCTGTGGCAACAGTTCCCTCTGGTGGATCGGGAGGGGGAGATGCAGATGGCATTCTTACACTGATTTGGGAAAGACATTTTAATGACAGTTCCCTTGTTTAGACACACTACATGGCACATCACATTTTGCCTCCACCTGTGCTGCTATAACCACCATCACTCTTCTGGAATGGTTTTCCACTAAATTTTGGAATAATGCTGGGAAAATTTCCCATTTAGTCAAAAGAATATAAGTGAGGTCATGCACCAATGTTGGGCCTTTATGGTGCTTGATTTTGCAATACTGGAACCGATTTGGGCTAGGCTGAAACTCCAGTTAAGGGAAAGTGACATATTAAAGTAACAAAATAAATTGACATTCTAGAAAATTGGGAGATTTCAACTTTGTGGCCAACACACCCATGTGATCAGGTCAGGTGTTCACTTTCTTCAGGGCATCTGGAGACTTTTCATGAACTTGATACACATACCTGTCACCACCTGGATTTAACTAAGCTAATAGGTAAGAGCCTTCCACTGGATAAATACTACAGTGATGAATATATTTCAGCTGGCAACAAGTTATGTAACCCTAAATGATGTAGTGAGTAGCATCTAATTTTTTATACATGTCGAAAGATATGCCTAAATACTCTGTTTCAGATGGGTCAAATTACAACATATATAAATAAAACAGTTAAGGAGTAGAGTTGCACAATTAATCATTAAAAAATCGCAATCTCAGTTCAACTAACCACAAGATCTTAATCCTACATTTCTATGATTCAGCCAATTGTATTTTCATCAAAAATAGCAGACCATAACTCATTTTGAGTAAAACAAGAGTGTTTAGCTTTCCTCTGGAGTGTAACTTATCATGCCAAAAATTGGCTTAAGAACTGTCCAACACATTATTGAAACATGGAAGGACAGTAGTGAACCATCATCTTTGGGGAAGACATGGTTGAAAAAAAGATCACTTAAACTTTTGGTGAAATCAAATCAGAAAAAACAACAGAACTCACAACTATGTTTAATAATGAAAGGCTCGTAAATAATCATTAGGCTCAAATTGTGAAAGAGTGGTTCAAGGAGCATGAGACATCATATTTACACATGGATCTTCCCACCATACAGTGCAGACCTTAACCCAATTGAGAAGCTTTAAAAAGTGCTGGAGAAGACTTTACATCCTTCTTACCCTTGCCCCAGCAGGACTGTTTGGAATTCACTTTGCTGGCATCTGGAAGATGCATCCCTGTGGAAAGGTCGAAGCCTATTCTGAGAGCCTGGCGTTGGGCATGTCGCAAGATGGCACCACCCACCTCCTTGAGCTGCATGGCACTTTTGTGGAACACTGTGTCACTGGAATTGTACCGCAGGCAGTTTGACACCATTAAGTTGAAGTCAGCTTCCAGATCTGCCACAGAGCAATACTTATGTGCCTCCAGCTTCTCACGCATGGTGGAGAAGTCCATGGGCTCAGAAACAAACTCCAGATAATCTGGAACCTATGTAACAGAAAGAAGCAGTCAGAAAAATTGTTCACTTTATTTTTTAACAGCCTGTTGCCCAGCAGCCAGTTGCACCATTTGAACAAAAGTTGGTCTTTGGGCCTTTCTTTTAACATAAGTCATAACTAATATCCAATTAAATATTTTAATGTATGACTTTTAACAATGTACATCAGAAAGCAGCATCATACAAAAGTGAATATATATATTTCTCTAACGAACAAGCCAGAGGTGACAGTGGTGAAGACAAACTCCCTGAGACAACATGAAAACAAAAATGAACCATTACATTAAGTAATCTGAACTGATATTTTATTTACTGTTACTGGTGTTACTTCTCCTAGTCTGAGGTCAGTAAATCCAAATTACAAGCATTAGCCAATGCAGCATTTTCCACTAATGAAATGGTGAGACATGGGCACAAACTAGTTTTGGGACATGGGATCTTTAATGCACCAATATAGGACAATCTTCAGTCAAACTAATGTATGTAGAGCTGAGAGTTAAATTAGTGTAACTAGCTGCTGTTCTTCTTTCAACCTGTATTTACCTCAGACAAATTGACTGGAGAAATGAAGATGCAAGTGCTGTCTTTCTCTTGCAGTTGCTCCAGAGTAGAGCGCAGCAGTACTAAGGCCGGAGTGAGCTGGAGCTCCAGTGTCACCTGCTGCAGTTTCAGCTTCCACATGCAAAAAAGGGGAATATATAAGAAAATTTTTCTTAAGCAAAGAAAATCATGACATAGTGTACATCATGATATCTTGGACATATGATGGAGAAGAAAGATCTGCCTGATAACATACAGATACAATATACAAGTTCTAGGTAGGACAAAAACGGTCCCAGACTCCGAATGGAATGTTTAAAATCTCTGAATCTAGCCATTCTAGCCAAGTTTTAAACCTATGACTTCTTTACCCATAGTATGAGAGAGAATTAAAGGAGTTTTTCTTTATCTAGCAAGTAGAACAGTGAAGGCTATGATTACTTTTTTCCACCCAATCACCCACAATATGGTAGCAACAGCTGATCCAGTGAAGGTCCCCATTATGTCTCATAATAATTTAGTTGTTTGTGTCCAGTACAGGCACAAAAAGGGAGATGTTATTAAAAATAAAATAGAAAAACATAAAAAAAAAAGCTTAAAAATTAAGATCTATTGGATTCCTTGAAATAGTTGTGTAAACTCACTGTATGCTCAGAGAGACTTTAGTTTCTCTTCTAAGTTAATTAACTTGCTGTAAAAAGCATGCATGTACACCTGTTCACGTTTGAGCCTCTCTCTCTTGCGAATTAGTTCAATTAAAAGTCGAGCTTTCTCTAGGTCTTGCCGCTGCTTCTGCCAGTATTTCAGCTCTACCCTCAATGCCTGCACCTTGGAATCTGGCTTGCTCTGCAACAAATCATCACCCAGCATATTACATGTTAATAGGGTAATAAAAACAATATACAGATGCTTATTAAGCATCATAACATGAATATGCAAATATATTTATAATATGCTTCATATTCAAAGTTGGCTACTTAATTTCTAAATATTTTTAATTACTATAAATATTAGGAGAAGCTTTGTGCATATTCAAAAACTGAAGATTCAAAAGTTTTAAATGTTCCCAGACCTTTTCAGTCTGCTGAACCTGTAGGTGTGAGTGGAGCTGACGGATGAGTGGAACTCCATTACGAGAATGACGTTTTAGCAGCCAATAATTATGAAGCCTTTGCATGAACTGGTTCTTCCTCTGTACTGGCACGCCTGTGCAAATCTTATTAAGCCTGTAAGATATAGTGCAAATAAAGCTTTAATTCCCCTTACATCTAGTAAAATAAATATTGCTTTCTTTTTGGTACATAAAATGCCATAAAATTTAAACAGGTTGATATTCTGTGAGAGGAAATGCAGGTAGTCTTACCTGTAGGATGGGATTTGGGGCACAAGGAATAGAGGCATTGCTGACTTCCGTGACACACCATCTGCACTCTTTCTTGTCTTCTTTTTTTGCTGTGTAACCAAACCCTTTTTGTTTTCCTGAACTGTTGGTCCTAAAGTATATGACCTTTGACCCCTACCTCCTACAAATCCTCCACCTTCTTCACTGTACCCCACTTGTGCTCCAAGAGGAGAATGGTTTCCACAGAAGGCAGTCTTCTTCACAGTGACTGTGGTGTGGCTGCTGCTAGTCTCACGCACTGGGTCAATCTTCATGAAGAGCCCAGCTCGTTGAGCACAGGTAACATGAAATGCACGGTAGCAGTTGGCCTTGTGGCACTGAATGGATGCCCCTCTCCCTCTCTGCTTGCATAGGTAGCAAGTGAGCTTCCATCTTGCAGGGGGAATGTTATTAACACCTTCTACAGGTTCCAGGAATACTGTATTAGCAAAGCAAACTTCAGGTATCCAGATAGCGCAAACTACATGGGCCCAGCGGCCATCACTGGCTTGTTTAAAGGCACCTCCTCTATTTGGGCAAAGGACGCAGTCCACAGGCTGGGAGGGGGACTGCAGACAGCGGCGACATAACCACTGGCCTTCAGGTATGTAGGGTACTCCATAACACTCCTGGTGCACAGCCAAGTTGCAGATGTCACAAAACAGGATAACATTGCTGTTAAGGCACTCGTCATCCAGGCACACACAGCAGAAAGCATCCTCATCGATGGGGCTCTGGGACAAGGCTAAGCTACGGGACTCCAGAATGGCTTCCCTTTCCAACCTGTCAATCAATAACTCAAATGTGTCAGGAGAGACTGAGGCATGCCCGTCAGACACACGTTTCTTATTGACAATCTCCAGCCAAGCCAGGTCTTCCTCATCCATGTCATACTCTGCCTTCATCTCCAGCTCTTCATGGGACATCTTCATGTAGCGATAGTATGCCACAGGAAGAGGACAAGCCTCTGATGGCGCGTAGGTGTCCACCCTGTGGACGCTGGGCTTAGGAAGAGGGCTCACTAACTGAGTGTGATGGTTGTGGGTGTATTGTTGGCCACTGGAGCGTCTGCCCCTATTACTATGTTTGCTGTCTTTTCTCCTGTTCTTAGGTGAGGAGACTGTCTGGTCCTTCTGAGCATAGCTTGCAATTTGCTCACTGTTCTCCTTATTGCTGTTGCACTCTGCTAGGTCCTGTGCCAGCATCTCATCCTCTGTGATGACTCTGAGTGGGTCAGAAATGTTAATCCGATGAACTCTCCCCTCAAGCTCTACCTCCACCATTTTTTGAGACTGGGCATATGTGAGTGTGTCTCTGGACATGGAGAAATTGAATCTACATGGAGAGGGAGAGCGAAAAAGAATATGCTGCTCTGTGTGGTTGGAGGAACTGCTCCGTCCTCTGCCTCTTTTGAATGCTATCTGACAATTTTGTCTTCTTAGCTTCTTCATTTTTAAATGTTGATACCTTAAAAAAAGGCATAAAAGTGTGATTACTGGTGTAAATCAGCTTATAGAGCAGAGGTCCAATGCCTAGTTCAATCCAATTTCAATTCAATTTATTTTTATAACACTTAACAATCCACATTGTCTCAAAGAAGCTTTACACAGGTATTGAAACAGAATAAAAATGTTAACGTTTAAAGCTTAACATAAACTTTTGGAAGTCACATAGTTAGAATGAATTTGCCCATTAGTGAATGAATGAATTTGCTGATTAGTCATCATCAGAGAAGAAAAGTGGAGAGCCGTATTCAGGTTCTTGGGTGCCCAACAGCAAAGAAATAAACAAACTGACAATTGTTATTCACATGACAGCTGAAATTATATTGTTCATTCATTTCTCCATCCTTTCAACAAACCACAAACTTTTTTTTTTTTAATTACGTGTATCCACTTTCAAAATTAGCCTGCACTGACTGCAATGTCTTCCTTTGAAGGAAAAAAACAAACAAACAGTAAAAAACAGATCACCAGATCTCTTTGTGGATTTGATCTGGAAATTGTAATAAATTCTTTATAAAATATCAGACAAATCGTGTCTATTGAAAACCTGGCGTTTTTAAATGAATGTATTGCGTTGAAACAATACCCGTATTATAGATCTAAGAAAATAGGTTTGTAACTTGGAGGAAAGGGTCACTGAATTCATCTTTGAACGAACCCAAAAGAATGAACGAAAGGTAAAGATTTGAGTCTTGAATCGCTACAGAAAGGTATTTTAGCCTGAACGGAAGGTAATCATGAAAATAGATCTCGCCGCGGACAAACCAATCAGAATTACACACGGGGCGCACGTGCATATTTTTGACCAATTGCTAAGCAGCTCTACGCGATTCCTTCCCACCAGGTGACGTAGTTTGGTTGCAGAGCGGCTAAAACACCAATCCTACAACGAGACCGTGGTGAGAGTTAGCCATTTTAACAGCACAATCTGGCCTCCGATAGTTTACATGGATGAAAATGCCTTATTTTTGTGTGTGAATGCAGCATTTATTATTTATTCCGGAAGATCGATAGAAAAACAACAATACAATGATTTGTTATTCGCGTCTGTATTAGATCACTGTTTCACTTTAAAGAAAACGAGCCGCTTTGCCTGCATTTTGTCTCTTGAACGAATCAGAAAAGAAGCTACACGAGCATCGGTCACTGAAACGGTTAAAGCTGGAAACTTACTTTTTATTGATCACTGTGTACAAGGAAAGCTGGTCATATTCAGGCGTCGTCGATCGTCTGAGGCTTCCTCAAGCCGTTCACTGAGGTTCCTGCAAAACGTCCCTAAATGTTATATTTGGACCTTTTGTGCACTATTACATTCTTATACGTTTCCTTGTATGTTCCAAAACATACACGTGAAAACACAGCTCAGCGCCCGAGCTACAACAAGCGTTGGTTTGTAATTAAATAGACTTGAATATACGCCCCTTAATAATAATAATACAAAAAAACAGCGCTCCAGTCTCCACTCGCCTTGTGATTGGGTCTGCCAAGACGCTGAATGACGTCACATATTCCAGTAGCCAACGATGTTTGAGCGCGTGCAAATAAATAATTAAAAAAATCTTTTCTTGAATTTCTTCAAATTTTTTAATCTGAAGGACTTTCATTTTTTTAATGATGATCATAATAATAATAATACGACATTGACGTAGTTCTGACTTCTATAAAGTGTATAATCTTCTATATTAAGTTTTCTGTAAAAAAGGAGATGATTAACATTTGTGCTTAATGGCTTCTTAGTGACAAGCTCTTATTTTTTCCCATTATTAACTTAGCAAGGCTGGCCTGGAAACAACTATAACAGCTATAATGTAAATGTGAACAGTAATTTGTTTTAACAATGTTCCGTAACATTAAATGCAACTCTAAACAATTAGTGGCATGTAAATGGTTTAATACATCTTACTGGACACTGGCAAATGAAACAAAATTCCACTTTGATTTGTGTCATATCACACAATCATGCTGTGGATCATTTTTGCATCACTGTTAGGTCAATTCTGCCATATTGTGGAAGTACTGGCTTCAGAAGGTTTGATTAATATATTGTTCTGGATTAAATTTGCACTGAATATTCTATTCTTGTTCTTGACCTTTTTTTTTCTAATTAAAATAATGTTTTAACATCTTATATAGTTCACTTCGATGCAGTTTTTTTTTGTTCATGGGGTTGTACCCCTGAATAAATTAAAATGACAAGCTAGATTTTCACTTAATTTCTGCTTTTATCATTTTTTGCCCAAACATTTTCTGTTTTCTGTCTTGTTATTAAGCATATGCCAGTCTTGTTAACATATTATATAAGCATATGCCAGTCTTGTTAACATATTATATTTTTCTTCCTACCGGATGACATAGTTTGGCTAAATACCAATTGAAAAGCAAGACCAATTGAAAAGCAAGTGAGTTTTAGCCATTTAGCACAGAGACACTATCTGGCTTCCGATAGTTTACACTGATAACAAAATCATCTGCCGTTCTTGTTATTATATATTATATGAGGGTTCAGGCATACAATTAGCAACAGGGACTAGACATTTTGGACACAGCTTTACATTTTAGTTGTTTTTTGTTATGAAACTGAAACTGATGGCATTGCTGTGTTGACCTACACTACACTCACTTACTTAAATAGATTTAGATTTATGATTTAAAGCGTTTGTCATATGCACTGTAAGGAAACAGGTTTCCCAGTACAATGAAATTCTTTCTTTGCTGTCCCAAGTGAATGCCCGACAAGTAAAAAATAAAAATAAAACACACGTAAATACAAACACAAAGAAGGTTTTAAAAAAAGAACTATGCAGCAGATAATCCAGCAGAAACATTTGAATTTATTTATTTATTACAGGGACAATGCATATTAATAAACATTTCTGTCAATATGCCAGAGTTAGCCAGATGGCTATGTTTCACCTGTAGTCCCTAGACAGATGGTAATAGTCACCCTAAAAAAGATAAAAGTAAATAAAAGTACAAATTGAAATAACAATAAAGCTACAATACATTTAGAAAAAGTACTAAGTATTAAGCTATGATGTACATTAGAAACACAAGACACCAGCAATCAAGCAAACATCAGACAAATACATGAACACATACACACAATAAACAAATATAGACTTTTGTCTGTATGTACTAGCGTACAATGTTGACTTAAAATATATATACATTACTTGTGCAATGTATAATGTATATTGTGTAAATATAATGTGCAAAACAATGTTACTGTAATATGTGCAAAAACTTGAATACCACTGTACATGGCAATAGCAGCAGTAAAATTAACAATGTGCAAATTCATGGTTCCCACGCGTCCTGGAAAACCTGGAAATCCTGGAAAATTAATGACTAATGTTCCAGTCCTGGAAAACACATGGAAAATGAGAGAAAACATAAATTGTCCTGGAAAAAATCTTGTTGTCCTGGAAAATTATTATTTTTAAATGTTCTTGATCATTTAAAGAACAGTTTACAACTGGTCAAAACAATTAATGTTAGTAAAAGAAAGCGCTCTGTTCGGGGACGCTGAGTTTTTGTTATGCTGTTTAATCTCGCTGGATGACGCTGTCTTGTGTTGGCGGTTTCAGGTGCTAGGAATGGTTTAAGTGCTTGAATGTTTTCAGCAAATGGTGACGGGTAAGCAGGTTATGTTAACCTTGTTAATCTGAATATCATGTGCAAGGGGAATGCACAGCAAACTAAAGCATGTTTGACGGCATTGGCCTGAGAAAGGAAAGGGTATTAATATGTGCGGTCTTTTTATTTTATAAATGTTGAAATTTCATTCACATGACAAATTGTCTTTAAAAGTATAGTCTTTAATAGCCATAAAGTGTATGTTGTTTAAGACTTCTGGAGAGAAGGACATGTTACTCTAGGCCGTGTATCTGTGAGCCTTGTCTTTTTTTGCTAAATTTGAAATGTCCTGGAAAAGTCCTGGAAAATGATCTCTGAAAAAGAGTGGGAACCCTGAAATTGAATGCAATGTGGATAATGGTAGAAATGGAATTAAAATTAACAGTATGCATTAAGATGCAACTACATGATATAACTGCAGTAATGTTAACAAATGTGCAATATGAGGAGGAGCAATTTAGTTCAGCTTATCTATGAGATTGGTGAAACTAGTCTATGTCTTCTGGCTACCTGTTTAAGAGTTGCTGAGGAAAAGAAGGAGTCCCTTAGTCTGGAGGTCCTGCATTTCACACTCCTGTACCTCGTCCTGAGGGTAGGAGTGTGAACAGTACATGTTGGGGATGGGTGGGGTTGTTAAGAATGGAGGCAGCACTCCTGTGGACTCTGTGGTGGTAAATGGTCTGCAGAGAGGGTGGTGGAGACCTGATGATCTTTTTGGCAGTCTTCACCACTGTCTGCAAATGTTTGCGGTCCCTCATAGTAGTGCTACCATACTACACAGTGATGCAGTTGCTAAAGACACTCTCAATAACACAGCTGGAGAAGTTGTTGAGGACCTTAAGTGGCATGCCAAATTTCCTCAGCCTCCTCAGGAAGTGCAGCTGCTGTTGTACCTTTTTAACCAGCTGGGGAGTGTTGAGTGTCCATGTGAGGTCCTCGCTGATGTGGACCCCAAGGTACTTAAAGCTGCAGTGTCATCAGCAAACTTCAGGATGATGTTGTATTTGTGAGACATGTCGCAGTCATGAACAATGTGTAGAGGACGGGACTGAAAACAAATCCCTGTGGGGTGCCAATGTTTGTTGTGATGGTGGCTGAGGTTCTATTTCCAATCCTCACAGACTGCGGTCTGCCAGTCAGGAATTCCAGAAGCCAGTCGCAGAGCAAGGGGTTTAGTCCTAGTGCAGACAGTTTGTGGATGAGTTTATAGGGGATGACCGTGTTGTAGGTGGAACTGTAGTCAATAAAGAGCATCATAGGTGTCCTTATCTTCCAGATGCAGCTGCAATGGCATCTGAGGTGGACCTGTTGGGGTATGCATCCTGCAGGGGGTCCAATATGTCCAGTATCTCAAAACACTTCATGATGATTGGCGTGAGTGCTACTGGTCTGTAGTCCTTCAGGCAGGTAGAGGGGCTCTTATTGGGAAGGGGGACAATGATTGTGGTCTTGAAACAGGTGGGTGCTCTGACACAACGAGAGGTTGAAGATGCATGTGAGTACATCACATCAGTCACATACTTAGCAAAGTTCTGTATGCTGACAGAAGAGTTTTCCTGAGTTGCTGCAGCCTCAGACACATCCCAGTCTGTCAGAGCAAACCAGTCCTGCAAGATGCCTTCAGTCTGTGGTGACAACTTGTTTTTATGATGGGCATTGTTTGTTTTAGTAGGAGCACCTGCATTTATGCAGTTATTCAGTCAACCCAATAATCTAGCCATGGGGGTCACAGTCCAGTGACTTCTGTGCCGGTCCCAAGCCCGGATAAATAGAGAGGGTTGCGTCAGGAAGGGCATCCGGCATAAAACATTGCCAAATCTAACCATGCGAGTTGTCAGTAAGAATTTCATACCGGATCGGTCGAGGCCCGGGTTAACAACGACCGCCATCGGCGCCGTTGACCTACAGGGCGCCGGTGGAAATTGGGCTACTGTTGGTCGAAGGAGTAGAGGAGGGAGGAGAGTGCACAGACAGAGAGAGAAGAGGAAAGGTAATAGTGTAGGACTGAGAATAGGAACTCTGAATGTTGGTACTATGACAGGGAAAGGTAGAGAGCTGGCTGATATGATGGAGAGAAGGAAGGTGGATATACTGTGTGTACAGGAGACCAAGTGGAAGGGTAGCAAGGCTCGTAGTATAGGAGCAGGATTCAAGCTGTTTTATTATGGTGTGGATAGTAAGAGAAATGGGGTAGGTGTGGTCCTGAAGGAGGAGTTTGTGAGGAATGTTCTGGAGGTGAAGAGAGTGTCAGACAGGGTGATGAGTCTGAAGTTAGAGATTGAAGGGGTGATGTTGAATGTTGTTAGTGGTTATGCCCCACAGGTAGGTTGTGAGTTAGAGGAGAAAGAGAGATTCTGGTGTGAATTCGATGAGGTGATTGAGAGTATTCCCACGGGTGAGAGAGTGGTGATAGGAGCGGATTTTAATGGACATGTTGGTGAGGGGAACACAGGTGATGAGGAGGTGATGGGCAAGTTTGGAGTTAAGGAAAGGAACCTTGAAGGACAGATGGTAGTAGACTTTGCTAAGAGGATGGACATGGCTGTGGTTAACACGTATTTTCAGAAGAGGGAGGAACATAGAGTGACTTACAAGAGTGGAGGTAGGAGAACACAGGTAGACTACATCCTTTGTAGAAGAGGCAATCTGAAAGAGATTAGTGACTGTAAAGTGGTAGTGGGAGAGAGTGTAGCCAGACAGCATAGGATGGTGGTGTGTAGGATGACTCTGATGGTCTGTAAGAGGAAGAGGTCAAAGATAGAGAAGAAAACTAAGTGGTGGAAGCTGAAAAAGGAGGAATGTTGTGAGGAATTTAGACAGAAGTTGAGGCAGGCTCTGGGTGGTCAGGTAGTGCTGCCGGATGACTGGGAAACTACAGCAGAAGTGATCAGGGAGACAGGGAGAAAGGTGCTGGGTGTGTCATCTGGAAGGAGGAAAGAAGATAAGGAGACTTGGTGGTGGAATGAGGAAGTTCAGGATAGTATACAGAGGAAGAGATTAGCCAAGAAGAAGTGGGATATGGACAGGACTGAAGAGAATAGACAGGAATACAAGGAGTTACAGCGCAGAGTGAAGAGGGAGGTGTCTAAGGCCAAGCAGAAGGCATATGATGAGTTGTACACTAGGTTAGACACTAGAGAAGGAGAGAAGGACTTGTACAGGTTAGCTAGACAGAGGGATCGAGATGGGAAGGATGTGCAGCAAGTTAGAATTATTAAGGATAGAGATGGAAGGGTGCTCACAAGTGAGGAGAGTGTACAGAGGAGATGGAAGGAATACTTTGAGGAGCTGATGAATGAGGAAAATCAGAGGGAAAAAAGAGTAGAAGGGGTGAACTCTGTGGAACAGGAAGTAGATAAGATTAGAAAGGATGAAGTCAGGAAGGCCTTGAAGAGGATGAAAAGTGGAAAGGCAGTTGGTCCTGACGACATCCCGGTAGAGGTCTGGAAGTGTCTAGGAGAGGCAGCAGTGGAATTTTTAACTAGTTTGTTCAACAGGGTTTTAGAGAGTGAGAGGATGCCTGAGGAATGGAGAAGGAGTGTGTTAGTGCCGATCTTTAAGAATAAGGGTGACGTGCAGAGTTGCAGCAACTATAGGGGGATAAAGTTGATGAGCCATACAATGAAGTTGTGGGAAAGAGTAGTGGAAGCTAGGTTAAGGAAGGTGGTGGAAATTTGTGAGCAGCAGTATGGCTTCATGCCGAGAAAGAGCACAACAGATGCAATTTTTGCTCTGAGAATGTTGATGGAGAAGTATAGGGATGGTCAGAGGGAGTTGCACTGTGTGTTTGTAGACTTAGAGAAAGCGTATGACAGGGTGCCAAGAGAAGAGCTGTGGTACTGTATGAGGAAGTCAGGAGTAGCAGAGAAGTATGTCAGAGTGGTACAGGACATGTATGAGAGGAGCAGGACAGTGGTGAGGTGTGCTGTAGGTCAGACAGAGGAGTTTACAGTGGAGGTGGGACTGCATCAGGGATCGGCTCTGAGCCCCTTCCTGTTTGCTATAGTGATGGACCAGTTGTCAGAGGAGGTCAGACAGGAGTCTCCTTGGACGATGATGTTTGCAGATGACATTGTGATCTGTAGTGAGAGCAGGGAGCAGGTGGAGGAAAACCTGGAGAGGTGGAGGTTTGCGCTGGAGAGAAGAGGAATGAAAGTCAGTCGTAGTAAGACTGAGTACATGTGTGTGAATGAAAGGGAGGGAAGTGGAATAGTAAGGTTACAGGGTGAAGAGGTGAAGAAGGTACAGGAGTTTAAGTACTTGGGGTCAACAGTCCAGAGTAATGGAGAGAGTGGGAAAGAAGTAAAGAAGCGAGTGCAGGCAGGTTGGAGTGGGTGGAGAAAGGTGTCAGGAGTTCTGTGTGATAGGAAAATATCAGCAAGAATCAAGGGGAAGGTGTACAGGACAGTGGTGAGACCGGCCGTGCTGTATGGTTTAGAGACAGTGACACTGAAGAAGAGACAGGAGTCAGAGCTTGAGGTAGCCGAACTGAAGATGTTGAGGTTCTCTTTGGGAGTGACAAGATTGGACAGGATTAGGAATGAGTACATCAGAGGGACAGCCCATGTTGGACGTTTGGGGGACAAAGTTAGGGAGGCGAGATTAAGATGGTTTGGACATGTTCAGAGGAGGGAGAGTGAGTATATTGGTAGGAGAATGTTGGACATGGAGCTGCCAGGCAGGAGGCAAAGAGGAAGGCCAAAGAGGAGGTATATGGATGTAATTAATGAGGATTTGAAGCTAGTGGGTGCAAGTGTTGAGGATGCAGAAGATAGGGTTAGGTGGAGAGAGATGATTCGCTGTGGCGACCCCTGAAGGGAAAAGCCGAAAGAAGAAGAAGATTCAGTCAACCCAATAATATAGCCAGAAGCATTTTGTCACATATAACACATTCACAGCACAGTGAAATTCTTTCTTTGCATATCCCGAACCTTTAGAGGTAGGGATAGGGTTAGCTCAAGGACCAACAGTGGCAGCTTGGCAGTGCTGGGTCTTGAACCCCAATCCTCCGTTCAACTCATAGCCTTCACCACTTGAGCCACCATGTGACAGCAGTGCATGCATAAAATCATGCAGATATAGGTCAAGAGTATAAGTTAATATTCACTTCAAACAACAGAATGGAGAACAGAAAGTGTCACTCTCTGACAGAATAGTACAAAACCACAAAACAATGATTCTTTCTAGAGGGTCCGCAAGCTAAAACACACTGTTAATGAGAGAGAACATAGGTAAATGACCAGACTGGTCTGAACAGACAGAAAGTCTCTCGAACCTTAAATATGCATAACCATGATATGCATAAAAACATCTATCAATGGATTACACAACCAATTTAGTTATGGTGGCTAAAAGTAATAATTTTTTAAACAAAATATGTGACAGTAATTGTGAAAATTATTACTACAAAATAATATTTTATAATATTGAATTCAGTATTACTTATTTATTGACACATTGACATTTATTTCTGAATTTACTCATTTTATTATGTATATATTTATATGATACACATATTTATTTATTTAATTTTAACTAAAATACTATTCCATAAAATATAGCCTATCACCAGATCAGTAAGAAAAGTGAGGTGTTACATGACAGTGAAGACAGTGAGTTTTATATGAATAAAAAAAAATCAATGCATCATGGACAAAAGTTCGTGGGCACCTGACCAACATCGTTATTTGTGTTTTGTCCCTTTTTTATCCATCTTTATAATAACCTACAAACTTCTGTGAAGGATGTTGGGATTTGTATCTATTCAGCCACAAAAACCTTTGAGAGATTAGACACTGATGTCAGGTGAGAAGGCCTGGGGAACAGCTGCCATTCCAATTTATTACAAAGATGTTCAGTGGGGATGAGGTCAGGACTGTGGGCAGATCACTTGATTTTATCCACTCCAGCATTGACAAACCATGCCTTCATGGACCTTGCCTTGTGCATAGTGGTACTGTAATGCTGCAACATGTTTGGATCCCTTAGCACCAGTGAAAGGAAAATGTTTTATACTTATAGAATAATGTTAATGATTACAGCAGCAATTCTGAGGTACAAGTAGACCGTATCCAGGTTGTTTTCTATGAAAGATGTTTCTTGAAAGAACATTTATGGTAGGTTGTTTAGTCTCACACAAGTCTTAACTGGCTGTGTTTTAGTAAGACAGTGTATAATTAGGCTATAAAATTGTGGTGAAAAATGTGCATTCAATGACATATGATGACAATTAATCCTAACTAAGTAAAATCATAATTTTGTTTAATGCTTTTGAATTTCATTCTGTTCATGTGTTTTGTGGGTGATATATTACACTAAAGACATTTGGATTTGAGATCAAAAGATGAATATGAGATGATAGATCCAAATTTAAACCTAGATGTCTAGTGTTAAATCTAGATGTCTACTTCTTCAAGTTAACAGGAGCAGTCTTGCTGAAATTAAGGTACCCTTAAGTACTTAAATATACATTTTAGATCTTTCCTCATGTACATAGAAATTAGGCAGATGTCCTCACAAGTGAAATCTTCATGCAGCACATTGTTTGGCTGAAGTCAGAACATAAATAAACAGATATTATCTGTCTGCACCTCCAACATTACCCCATAGAGGTTGAGGCTTATGTACTGGATAGGTCTCTTCAGATGGAACCAGACTCTTGCTAAAAAAAACTCCTGCTTTTAGGATGCAACCCCTGAGCCAAGTCTTGATGCAATCACTCCCAGATCTTCATAGCAGACTTAAACATGCAACATATATGGTTGCTGGGAATCTGCAAAGGCCTGTTTCCTTTATCTTTATCTTTTTCCTTTACCTGTATCTTATTTCTGCGCTTGTGTTTTGCTTGATTCAGATTTATGTTTGACAAGCAACCCTGAATCACAAGTAAAACACTTTCATGTAGTCTTGCATACCATCTATAATAGCCACAGAACCCAAAAAAGAGACCAATTCAGACACATTTTGAGGTCGGGCTAGAATTTCATAGCCACTATCTTAGAGGGATCAGTTAAGACACGGTCAAGAGACACAATGTGACCAACATAACTGACAGAGGTTCGATAGAAAATGCACTTGTCTAGTGATAATTTGAGTCCTTTACTTTGCAAGTGACCTTTTCAAGAGCCATTCCTCATGTTCTTACAAAGGAGATCAACCATATATATGAAAATTCCAACAGGTTCGTATTCACAACTGTCCTTTCCATGACTCTTTGGTAATTTGAAGGGGCTATAAAAATCCCTTGTGGCAAACAATGAAATTCGTAAAATCCCAGTGGACAGATAAAAGCAATCTTTTCTTTGTCAGCTTTATATAGATAATATCTACTTCTGAGATCCAATAACTAAACCATTTGCTACCACTTAGGCACGCCTAAGTATCTTAAATGCACAGGATCATATATGTGAGTTTGAGTTCTGTATCCATGGACATTCTAATATGTCCGCTCTTTTTCTTCACTACAACTAATGTCGAGGCATTAAACCTCTGCAGCTTAAAAAATTAAACCAGCATCCTTCAGCATCTCCAAATGCTGTCTGACATCCTTGATGTCAGCTGGCATGAGATTGTTCATGAAAGGGATAGTCCTCAGTCAGCCTAATGTTGTGTTGGGTACTTTTTAACAACCACATCAAACTCATACCAGAAGAAAATATTTTTCTTGCCAACATTTTTTATCAGACAGGCTTCTCTTCTAATGAGCTCCGGGTTCATTTCCCATCGTCTGTTTTTAATCCGAGACACAGGTTACTCTCCTCAAATTTTCAGTCATCTTTTACACACTTCTAACTGAAATAGTTTTAGATTGAACACAGAAAAAAATATAAAGCTCCAAAATATAAATATAAAGTATATACTCACAAAATACTCACTCCTGAGTTCAAGTATGTTAAGGGAACCTGGTAGAGATAGATACTGGGTTATCATTCCATTAGTTACTCCAAACCCAAATGAATTTGGTTGGTGACCTTGTTGTTGAACCTGTGACTTCTGCTGAAGGACCAACTTTGTGATCTTGCAGTATTATTAAGTAAAACTGGCTTCATGCCCCAGGTCTAGAGACTTTCTGCATGCAATCTTTTTCACCTACTCATATTTAACTTTAAGCGATTTAAGATTATGGTATTCAACGGAGTGTGTGTTAATCACTGTTTTAACAACCCTAAATATTCTATATTATTTGTTATTAGTTATGAAACTAAAAAATCAGTCATGTGCAGCTATCATGCTATGCATTTATGCACTTATTTACTCACATTAATTTAAGGCAAAAAGTTAAAAAAAGAACAAAAAACCCCAACCACCAAGAACCTGGAAGAAATGTAAGACAAAGGTAGAATTATTGTCATTTTTATATAATGAGTATTATATGCAGAGAACATAAAACAAGTGGAAAATTTAAGCCACATCAAAACCAAAACTATGCCAGCAGCACACTGTGTCTTTGTAGTCCACTGGATTACAGAATCAAGAGGATGGAACTGAGAAAATGGTGAGAGGCAGGACAAACTGTTCATTTAAAAATATTAAAATGACTGAGAATAAATAAAGCAAATGACGGTTTAGTCAACTATATAAGTGCACAGATTTATATAAAGTATGTACTTTTGTATGTGTGTGAGGGGGAAAAAAAGCAGGTTTTATCTCAAACAGATGCTTTGGTGATTAAAGTGATTTGTACTGACACTAACCAGAAATATAATTACCGAACATTTCCCCCACATTACATTATAAGAATTGTATACATTAAACGCCCTTTAAATGAAAGTGAGATTCATACAGGATATATAGATTGAGAACAAAAGCAATAGATGAGCATTAGCCAAGTGTATTTACAATAATTATCCTCTAATGTCTAATAAGTGTTATTTACATTAAGTAACAAGTATGAAATTTTTTTAAACCAGCTCTCGCTTGCTTGAAACGTGAAAGGCATAAAATGCACATTTATAACTGTGCATTGTAAAAGAGTACAATTCCTCTTTTCAAAAGTGCAATTTTTTGGTAGAGTAAAAAAATATATATTCATATTTTGTATACAAGTAAAAATGTTACTGTCAAATATATTTCATCAACAAGCCCTAGAACCAGTGACTAAAATGGACACTTTTAGCATTTGCTATTGCTGATAATGCACCAGAAAATACAGGTTTTGGTTCTTCTGACTGCTGAAACACTGTTGAGAAAGTACTTTTCAAAGGCTACAAAATACTGTTCATTTTAACAGATGCAAGTGTTGTACAGAATAAAATACTTGCAAAAGATATTGGAATTAGGAGTAATTATGGATTGACAAAAACATTTGTCAAGACAATAGTACAAGGGATTTAAATGTACCAAAAGAATATTAAAAAATATATTTAAAAAAAATGCACTCATATGTTTATATGAAGCCCACCCATGACATACATAGTACAGTTGTTCATGCTAATTACTTGGATACAACAAAGTGAAACATAAAAATGCATCAGAAGCATTAGTATATGTAGTGATGTGTCTCTTCTGTATGATTTGGCTTTGTAATGCCTTCTTGTTTCATAGATCAGGTCATCTACTGTAGCTACTGTAATCTCACTACCAGAAAAATCTCCTTTTTTCCCCTGGCATTGAGATATTTGTAATATTTTCAAGTATCTTTGTTAAATAGCTTATAACATTATAAATTCATTGGATTAGCTTAAGAAGCTAACGAAATGAAATGAAAGGGTATTAGTCCCATTTGATGCTGCCTTCTTGGAGTGTCCTCTGCACTGATCTGAGACCATGTGGACTAATGTCTTAGATCAGGACTTGTGTAAGGGGAGTGGGACCAGCTCTGTGAATGATGTTCATATACCTCTCATATGGTCTCCACAGCTGTCTATAAATGTATAACGAATATACATGTATATTTTGCTCCCTTAAATCTTTTTTCACATGCTCATTTTGTTCATAAAATGAGGCCAAAAAATATATATTTTGAGTCCTGCAATGCTGTTTTCCAAACTGTCATCTACAATATCCTTCCAGATGTCTTGCTACGATTGCTGCTGGCTAAGTTCACTAAGCTGCTGCTGAAGTTGGATCACCACTTGTTCCAGACTTTGTCGAGCTTCATGCTCCTGCAGCAGCTCCTCTCGTAGCTGCTCACGATCAGTCTCAGCTTGCTGCAGCTTCACCTGGAGAGCCTCAACCTGGAATATCAAAAGTAATTTAGAGATTAAGTTCAAATAAAACATAGATACAGAGAACAACAATGAAATGTTTCAGTTGTAATATAACAAAATTTATTTGATCTGTTCTAAACAAAGCCAAATCTAGGTCTAAACATCTTTTAAAAAATAGGTCTAACATTATGAGTAACATGTTCAATCTTGCCTGGGTAGAGTACTTAGCCCTCAGCTGGCTTGGCTCATAACACTTGTCACACTTGTGCACCTGCCGCTCATGCTCCAGCTCCCTTTTCAGTCTTCTACAGGACTCACTGGCATCATGCACCTTCCTCTCACATTCTGATTGCAACCGCTCAAGCTCCTTTCGCAGGTTACGCTTGGCTTCAATAGCCTCCCGCAACCGGCCCTTCTTACTCACTCGTAAAAACTCCAGCTCCTAGAGCAGTGCAAATTGAGGGGAAATTAGTATGCAAACTTTGTTTTTGTTATTTAATATACCTCAAATCCATACATTTACTTCAACCTTACACATAACTGAGCTCATTTATCAATCTTTTAGTAAAAAATGTTTGCATAAAAAGTGCACAGACAACTGGAAGTATGAATTAAAAGGGTAAAAGCTAAAAGAGCAGTGGAAATTATTCTGACTCACTTCAATGGCAAAAAAAATATCTAATATTAATGATAATAATTGAGTGCTAACTCTTCTGTTAGCTTAAGATTGTGCACGTACAGTAAAATAAAACCATCCCATCCTGCAACATTTGGATGGTGATGACAGATTTGGTCATAATTGAATTATTAGTTTTATTTATAATACAATAAATGTAATGAAATGAGAATATTTAAACCAAGTATATTCCATACATAAAAGTGCAGAAATCCATTCAAATTAAAATTCAAATTGGGGTCAATTCGTCTTAAAAACTTTGAGAATGAGTAGAATAGAAACATTTTTCTTAATTTCTGAAATTTTCATGAATGCCAAATTTCTTGTGTAAAATCCTTAACATATGATTTATGTTTGAATCCACTGGTATCCATCTTGATAAATTAGGCCCTATATCTTCTGATTATCTTACCACAAACTTCTTATTGGTTAAATTTGACAACAACGGCTTTGCGAGTATTAATGTTGTTCATTTGTGGTGTTCAAATAATTTTTCCCCGTCAAGATCAAATGCCATAGATGTAAATGTAAATGTTTATCCATCAAATCCTCTGCCACACTCACAGAGTAAAGCACAGTTGGCTGTACCTGCTGAAGGCTGTGCTTGGCCTGCAAAGCCGCTGTAAGCTTTTCCTCCTGAACAACTTGCATATGCACAATATCCTGCAGGAACCTCTCTCGGGCCTCTCTGGAGCTCAGATTTTTATATAGCATCTGCTGCAAGAACTCAAGTTCTGAGCTAGGGGCAGCTGTAGATCTGTGCCCACCCTCATACTGCTCCACAACAACTCCATTAGTTAGAGATTGGGCACAAGGCACTGAAACAACACAAACACATACATGTAATTTATTTAGCAGCTTATTATAAGAAATGTGTAACTACAGGGTGTCCCACAAGTACATACATAGTGAAAATTAGTAAAGAAATTGACTTGTGTTTCAATATGTCTTATAAAATTTTCATACTTAGTTTATATTTATATAAACTACACATTTTTTCTCAGATAAGAAAGCCTTTAAGAATGCTTTTAGCAAAAGAAGGCCAATGTGTACCACAAAAAGTTACATCAGCAAGACCATTTAGAGAAATGCATTCAGTGCAATTACATGCATAACACCAAATGTTCAACATGAGTTCATCTGCATGGGAGAGACACTGAAATGTAATATAAAGGATATTTTGTAAATAAATCTAAATAAAAAGCTAGGATTATTGTTTTATTTTGCAATAATAAATGTATGTATTCATATTAACATGACATTAATGCTTGGTGCTTATATTTAACCAGCAATTCAAAATATCATTAAGAGTATTTTTACATTTTTAAGAGAATTAAGAGTAAATTTAACACTTGTACTGTTACGTTATTATATTATTAATGTAAATATCAGGAAATCTATAATATGTATCGTTATTCTAGTTAATTTAATGTCAATGTAGTGTTCAATCTTGCATATGAAAAGAAAACTTAGAGAAAATATGTTTTCAGGCAAACTACTAAAAGTTTACACATGAAAACATGTCAACATTCTAAACATTATATGTAAATTAAACCATTTAAATAAAAACATTCACTTTTAACTGTACTCAAGTATTAAAAAGTATAAACTTTTTTTTTTGTTTTCACTTGAATATCCATTTAGTTGGATACTTCCAATGAGGGCATGGGAGTTTATTTTTGACACTATCTATATTTTATCTTGAGTACAATTTCTCAGTAATCTTTTCACCTCTTGCATATAACAATTTCATGCTAATGTACATTTGTATACACCAGACAGGGAGCAAATACTGCACATCCACTCATGCGCGTAAATCCCGAAGGGGACGGAAGGGACATGTCCCCCATCCGAGGACTGCCCCCCCCCAAAAAAAATTATTTAAAAAATATCACACTCTCTATTGTGAAAAATATATGTATGTATACCTAAATAATTGTGTAAGTAGAAAAAAAAAAACGCAAAAAATGCTATAAGCAAAGAATCTGCTATATTAGCGATTAAAATATTTAATTTTTATTTTAATATTTTAATTTATTTTAAATAAAATTTTAAATCTTTTTTAATTCCTTGTTTTTATTGTTGTGATTTTTGTTATGATAGTTTTACTTTCTTTATGTAAAGCACTTTGAATTACCATTGACTGTATTATTTGTGTCCCCCTTCAAAAATTGCTCATGAGAAATTTTATATTTATTGTCCCCCCCTACTGTTAAATGAAATTTACGGCCATGCATCCACTGTTTATACATTTCTAAATTATGTGCCAGAAAGAAATATAAACAAAGATCAAGAGAATGTTCTATATGCATCTAGTCTGCAACTCACCCTCATCACAGTTGTCCACCTCAATCTCTGTACCCGAGTTGGAGTCATACTGCGTGGGATGAATGAGGCAGGCTGCAGGCTGTGTCTGGTCCTTGCCAGATGGCCAGCACTTAGTTTTCTTGGACATGTGGCTATAGCCAGGCTGGGTACCTCCAGCACCGGACTCCTCTGGCTGCTTTTTCTTCTGCAAGGTGTTTGGGGGTGATGCCATGCTCTCTGGGTTTTTGGGTAGTGGTCTGAGAGTAAATAAATTTAAAACATGAACATCTGAACATAAAATACAACAAAATTGCAGACCAGGCCAGATAAATAAATCACAGTTATAAACAAGATAACATATTAGATAAGAAGATACATACTGCTCATGTTTGTGACTAGGAGTTGCTCTCTCGGTGGATGGAACCCTCGCAGACCAGGGCCGAAAGGCTGATGGCCTCTGCTTGATCTGAAGCCGCTTGAGATCCTGAGCAGAGAGAAAAGTCCAGTAACCTTGTAACCCATGTAACCATAGGCTAATGTCCAGTGCAAACATTTCAAACACCTCCCCAATTTTTGTCTAGGTATTTTCAAAAGGGAAACTGGTAGTGATATACTGAGGCAGAAATAGTTTTGCATAGATACCTTATTTGCAGATGTTGCCAAACACTGAAACCATTCCATTTGCTTTTCTTTGTCCTCAGATTGGGAAACCTCCTGTTTGGACCTCTTGGTTGGAATGGGACTATATTCCTGTAAAAGATGATAAATAATTTATTCAATCTATTATACAGGTAGTTACAGACACTACAGTAATATAATACTGTATGATTAAACTTTAGCACAAACAGGTTTGTAATGGCTACTCTGCATTCGTTAGTATAAGCTGCTTCTAAATGTAGTGAGAAGTGGTTTCTTTTAGACAACTTCTCAACCCCATTTTTTAGTCGAAGAGAAATTAAGTGTGAGCAGCGCAAAATTTCATCACTAGGAGTGGAATTGGTAGATGCAAAAATATAGTAAAGTTAACAAGGAGGCAAGCAAGGGGACATCAAATGATAATTGTTCACCTAAGGTTCAGCTATTTGAACTCCCTAGTTAAATACCGCATGCATTCACAGCAGAATATGGAACAAACTGCATCTACATACTAAGCGATTAAGCCACATCTTTTTCTTGATCAATGTTTGCAGTAACAACATTTACCATTGTTTTTATTTTGCTACATTGTACACTTAAGAAATATAATAAGAACTTTCTTTGACACGATAGTTGCCCTTTTCTTACACATAAGCTAACAGTCATGATTGACTCTAGTACATTGGGGTTATGCTCCCTTCCCAGCTACAGGTAACATCCTTGTTTCACAGGACCTTTATTGTCATAAATATTTAAACCAACAAGTTTATTAATAGGAATGAAAGGAAAAAGGCAGATCATAGAAAATAAACTCATAGTAAGTTAGAAAGCAAGAAATGTATTTTTAAAGTTGTGCTTTAAGTTGTTTTTAAGTTGTGCTAAGTGCCGTTTATCACATAAAAGCATAGTAAAAAACATAAAAAAAATATGTATAGTAGTCAATAAAAGAATATATGTCAATATCAAAAATGAATTCAAATGTTAATTTCATTAAAAAAAAAAGAAAAAAAAAAAAGTAAAAAAATGTCCAGTTGAAGGCTGTTCCTAAGCAAGATAATAGAACAGTCAACAACATATTGGCACAGCAGCTCAGTGGCAGCTAATTAAAAGCTTTTAAAAAAATCCAATAAAACTTTAAATCTGGGTCCTGTATTGGATGGGAAGATACGTGTTCCCTTGGTATGAATGTAATCTCACTACTAATTTTTTATTTGCTTTAACACTTTATACAGATAAAGTGATTTGCAGTAATCAAATCAAGTGGTGAAAAATAAGCATTTGTTGCTTTTTATAGGTCTTGAAAACAGAAATTGCTTGACTTTAGTACAAACCTGATCATTAAGTTACGAAAATGCAGAGGAATCCATATTCCTTACCTTGGTCTAGGTAGGTCATGGTAATCTATGCTATATTAAAAGTAGGCCTAAAGCTTGTGAGAACAGGTATAAACTACAGTCTGTGAGGAAGGGAGAAGTCTGTACAGGTATTCATTCATTCAGAAAGGTTTCATTGTCACTGACAGGTTTTAAAACACACAAAAGCTAACAGTGAAATCCATCATGCCCTCAGGTTCCCATATGGCGGCAATGAATGTGTTTACTCTTAAGGCATGTCTAGACCTGCAATTCTCTGCTTCACTCTCAAGAATTCAAACAGCCTCATAACTTTTACTGCAGAGCCAATATTAAAGTAGGCTAATTTGACAATTTTACCTATTCTAATTAATAAATGTTCATAATATATGAACAGAATATGGTATGTGGTTTTGAGATTCAATCCAATCTAATTATTCTTGCCTTGATAGACCCTTCATAGAATAAAGCCATTATTATGGATAGATAGATGGATGATGAATGTTTGGATAGAGTGAGAACCAGAGGCTTTAGACATGTTCGACACAAGGGGGTGGTATTGCCTAGGTTTCTGTATAACAGTGAACCAAATCCCAATTCTAATCTGGCTCTTTCTTCCTTTAATCCAATATGCTATTTCTGTTATAAAGAGGTAGGGGTGCAGGTACATTTTATAGAGTCTGGATAACGCAGATAGTCTTGAAGGTCACATGGTGCACATTTGTTTTTGGAACAACTAAGGATGGTTAATTTTCAAGAGTTCTAGCACTGTGTAGTTGTTTAAAAAGGCCTCTTTATCTGTTTTTATAATGCATTTCTATCTTTATAATTAAACCGGTTTAAAATATCCTAAAACATGTCAGATAAAGAAATACCCTAGTTAAACGTAGTATGTACTCTTTTATATGAGCCATATCACACACACACACATTATATACACACACATAGTGCCATGGAAAATGAACACAAATTGAGAATGACTACTGATAACATGCTACATTGCTTCTTGAACTTCTGCTTCCTATATGAAAAAAAGGTAAACCACCCATTCACTAAACTGCACTTGGTTTTCGAAACAAAGGCAATCTGTCTGTTCATGTTCTTTCCCTGAGTTTTGAAGTTCCAGAAAGAGTGCAGAGCTCCAGACATAATAGTCTGTGCCTCTACACCATTTTTATACATGACCTGTAGCTGTTTGAAGATCTGTGATCAAGGCAGCCATGACATGGCTCTTACTCATAGCCACATCAAAAGGCCCAATGCATGACCCACCCACAGCTGCATAGCTGAGGTGGTAACAAGCAGCTGGGCAAAACCACACATGAACTGATATGCCAGCACACTGGCAATAAGTATACAAAATCACCAAATAAAAATGTGCTTGAACTCCTTATGAACAAAAGACCTGTCCCATTTATCATGTGGGATCTTCATAATAACTTCAAATTGTAATTGTTGATTATTGATTAAATCAAATTATCTACATTTAAAATATTCTCAAGTGGCTATTCAACCTTATGCTCTTTTAGTGACCTGTTGGGTCACACTGCTTTGAATCGACTTGCACTGGGAAAGACAGAAGAATGATAAAATATGTAAGTATATACACACACATACAACTTAAAACGTGAAGAAGAATTACAGTTTCCTTTGGAAAATACGGGAACAGTAGGAAGCTTTTTAAGCTTTCATTTCCTGATATTTACATCTAGACACGTTAAACAACTTTTACTCAGCACCTTGGAATGTCATGAGTGTTCTTTGGAATGTCTAATCTTGGTTTGAGCACTATGCTTCACCTGAGAAGACTGCACTTGATGTTAAGACCAGAGAGATTAGGAGGAAAAACAAGCTCAAAACACACTGCCAGCACATCAAAAGTCTTCAATGGGGGAAAAAGTGGAAGCTTTTACAATGGCAATACACTCTCACTCACTCATCTTCTACCACTTATCCGAACTACCTCGGGTCACGGGGAGCCTGTGCCTATCTCAGGCGTCATCGGGCATCAAGGCAGGATACACCCTGGACGGAGTGCCAACCCATCGCAGGGCACACACACTCTCATTCACTCACGCAATCACACACTACAAACAATTTTCCAGAGATGCCAATCAACCTAATATGCATGTCTTTGGACCGGGGGAGGAAACTGGAGTACCCGGAGGAAACCCCCGAGGCACGGGGAGAACATCCAAACTCCACACACACAAGGCGGAGGTGGGAATCGAACCCCCAACCCTGGAGGTGTGAGGTGAACGTGCTAACCACTAAGCCACCGTGCACAATGGCAATATCAATCACTAAATTCTTAACCGAAATGAGCATGAATTTCACCTCCTGAAGAGCAAGGTGATGGGGAAAAAAACCCAAAATAACAAAGAAACTGAAAGCCTGAAAAGCCTGACAAACCTGAAAAAGCATCACTAAAGAAAACTGCAAATGTGATGTAAGCGGGTTGATTGCTAGATGCAGTAATTGCAAGCAAGGGTTATTTCGACTAAATGATGTGTCATTTATTTATTAAGTTTCTGTCACAATAAATTGGTTTCGCATAAAATTGTGTTCCAATTTGTGTAATATTGTATTAAGTTAAGATGACAGCATTTTACTTACCATAGAAAAAGCCTCAAAATAAGAGGGTGTTAAAGTTTTGATTAACATAGGTGAAAGATGAAGACACACAAATGCAAACATTTCCAAAAAGAAAACACAGTACAACATTTAGGTTAATGCTGGTGTGGTCTATGAAATTTAATTAAAAAAATATATATATGTGACTGCAAAGTTACATATGCCACTTGACTTATAGCATCATTGATGTCTGATGCGTTAAATCTATTTTAAAACTACCTACATGATATAAGGCAAAATGAAAGTCAAATGATGTGAATACACCCAGTAATAATTATCACTGATGGAGCTTGCTTTTTTCATAAACATGTAGACTATAGAAGAGTCACAGACGTTATTTGGATATTTGAAGCACAAAAGGGGGGCTGAATACCAAGAGATGGAAGGACATGGAGAGGCTGTAAGGCTGTAACGCCCACTGTGAGAAGGTAAGGTGAAGTTAGGGTCAGTGTTTAAGGTCCCAGATGATGTCAGTGCAAAGAGTCTGACCTAGTATGTGAGGTAATTGGCCAAAGCTGGGTGATAAACCTGTCTTTAATTTACAGCCTCCATTTGGCTAAGCCTGACATACTCCCTCCCCCTGCCTGCATCTAAACACTGGAACCCATTTAGATCTGGTATTAACATCTATTTAAGAGTTCAATTCATCAAACCACTTGTAAGGTGTTGAGTGAGGTGAACTCTGACTGTTTCTAAGAGAAAAACAATAACAAAGTTACATAGTAAAAATGTAAAGCTGTCATTAAAATTAAATGACTAAATTGTACTTTATGACCTGAGACCAAACAAGAAATATACAGAAATTAACAATATATTTCTGGATTTTTTTTATACAAGAATGCAAGCAAACAAAAACAAGACAATATTCTGCTATACAAGGTGCAAAGTGACACCATACATGTTTGTAGGTCTTTGACTAGAAAGCATGAAATTGTTTCACATGTCATAATAGTAGTAATAACATAGTAGTAACTCAATAGTATAATATTAACTCAATGAACAGCATGTTTTGCAATATTAGCAATTATGCAATATTAGCTAGCTAAACAACAGGAAATCAGAAGGGTATGTTTTTTTTATATAAATCTTCAAATACAAACTGTGATTGCTCTCCCTCATCACAAATTGTCTAGCTATCAGAGTCTTAAAAATGTCCTAAACATCAGGTCTTCAGGGGTGTATCTGATCTGCAATGGTTAGTGCCTACCAAAAGCGTTCAACAGTAGGTTCAACAGGTGAACTGACAACAGGGTCAAGGCTGATGCATGTGGTGAATAAAGGCTAGCTTGTCTGAGTTGATCCCCCAGAAGAGTCACTGTACTACAGATTGTTGCAAAAAACAGATTGTTGGTGTTGTGTGTTCTGCTGGGAAGCCTTGGGTCCTCTTGGTGCTACTTTGACATGAACCACCTACCATAACATTGTTGCCGGCCAAGTACACCCCTTCATGGCAACGGTATTCCATAAAGGCAGTGGCCTTTTTCAGCAAGCTAATGTGCCCTGTCTCGAACAGATCCCAAGAAGTCTGGCTTTAAAGTGGCACATTCCACAGAGACTGTCCTTTTGGCAAGCATGAAACAAAGCCACTGCTGTTCATCCCAGAAAAACAATTCAGCTGTTCTTCACAGGTTTTTCAACCACATTTTAGGATCTTTAATTCGACTTAACAAGTGATATCCTGTTTAGTCGTGGTATGCATTTTGGGATAGTTATGGTCAATCAACTGTCCTTTTCCATACACACTGCTAATCTGATATACTCATGTCAGTACCTCCTTTACAATATTAAAAGCATTCTACCTGGCAGGTCCACCTCGGAGTTCTATTTGACCTCTGTATATAATCCAAATACAACTGCATAACTTTTCAACCTTAACACCACCCTGTTGCTGTGCTCCCTCTATTGGTTTCCAGTCCAGCACAACTTTTACCTCAAAGCATTTTTCACACCCTGCACTACAGCACGATCCCACAATCCTCCAGCACTGCTCGACTGATCCCACCATCTCTCAGGGTACAAGAAAGGTACACATCAAGATTCCTCTCTGTTCTGGCACCTATGTGGTGGAATGAACTTACCCTAGATGTCCGAAGAGCTAAGTCACTGACAGTCAAACAATGTAAAGATCTACCCCTCCTTGAAAAACTACCACTTTGTGTGCTCTTCTTCCTGTATTTACCTCCCAACAGATTTTTAGACTGATGATATTCTTAGTCTGTGACCTATTTCTTTCATTTATAGACACTTCAGAACTACTTCTATAATTCTTTCTGGATAAAAATCATCTGCCAAAGGTCATAATAAATGCATATAGAAGTGCACCCTATAGAGCATATAGAGTGCTAACAAGGAGGACAGTATCACAAAACCTCCTTATAATGGAATATTTTTCCCAATATATTTCCATACTTAAAAACATAAAACATTTGATTCAGCTATTGTTCATGTAATATGCCTGATGGAATCTTGAAACAGAAAGCAAACATTTTCAGTTTACTTATGGAACCTGTCTATTCTATTATTTCAAATTACTATGATTAATAAACCCACAGAGAAGAATATTTTATGGGGGGGGGGGGCATATTCTAAAAAATATGAATTCAACAATTCAACTCCATACACCTTTTTAATAATAAAATAAATAATGATGACTGTTCTTCAGTCAACAGCATAAGGATCACTTTATTCATTAAACAAAAAAATTTTTTTTTTATGAATTTGTCTCATGTATAGTCTGGTATAACATTTACTTTATGTTCTTTCTGCTTTTTGACCATAATGGAGTTCATGGAAGTGTCTTTTCTTGGACCATTTTACAACACTCCTCTAATTTTAAAGGGGCCCATGTTTTTTTTCCATAGCAACCACATAACAGTTTGAGCACAGCTAAGCTCTGACTCAACAGGCAGAACTCAAAAGAATACTAAAATGATCATGTATGTGCCAGGGTTTTCCTCAGAATCAAACCTCTCCCAGCACCCCACTGTGGCTGACATTAGCCAGATAGAAACCTGAAAATTTTTGCAGCTGTCTTTCATTAAAAACCCACTTTTGCACATATTTGGGTTACACAACTGTAATTTCCTCCAAAAAAAAACAAAAAGCCCTATAGTTTCAGAATGTCTGCACTGTGCTACTCATGACCAGACAGAACAGAACATGTTTTCTCATATATATATATATATATATATATATATATATATATATATATATATATATATATATATATATATATATATATATATATATATATATACACACATACATACACACACACACACACACACACACACACACACACACACACACACACGCACACACAAAGGCCGAGCAAGCAAGTGAACACGGGCTGAACAGACAGCAGTATTGAAGGGAGGGGAGGTCCTGCACAGGAACTCAATAATAACTTTCAGCAGTCTAGCCAGGAGGCTGGAGGCTTAGACATCGGCTGTTCCATCCTCCTTCCTAACACCCCCCACACCCACCCCACTGACTGGGTCAGGCTCCTCCCTCCACTCAAGTCTGTGTCTGCTCTGCCAGACTAATGCATTCTGCAGACAGCCCAGTGCTCTTAAAGACACACAAGCTACATTTTTCTCCCTTGAATCATTCCCGTTGATGCAACCACCACCTCAGAGAAGTGCTCATTATTTCCAGTCTTTCACTTGGAGATCTGTTTCCTTTTTCCTTTCTGTCTCTCCCCTTGCTACATTTGTTTTTTCCTTTTCTTTTTTCGGTCATTAATGAAAGTCAAAGGAACTCTACATGCCAGTAAAGGAGTTAGATATTGAAGTTAAAATATAACAATAACCTCTCAGGTTAAGTTGTAGGGTTGCACAATTTTGTCTATTTGATAAAAAGAGTCACTTGTTGATTACAATCAGATGTTCTGGACAAAGTGGCATGTGCATTTAGTATTAATAATGCATTTTGCATTATTAGAAGCAATTCCATTAGACAGGCTTAAACAGTGTTGGAGGAAGGCAGCTTTTGGCAGCAAGCTATGATGTGGACTATCCTTTTGCTCATAAATCACCACAGATTGTATTACGGCTGTCGGCATGGCTAGGGAATAATAATGGATTCGGATGCTAAGTGCAGCAGGCTGAAAAACAAAACTGCACTTAGGAACTGAAATGAGCTCATATGTGCTATCCATATTCTGCAGCCACTTTAGGAAACAAGTCCAGTGTATAGTTAGTTATAGGTTACAACACTGAAACATTTCACCCACACAGCATTTCAATTTGTCTGTAAGACTACCACTGAATGAACACGGTACAAAAACAGAACTGAAAAATTTCTGTGTCTGCAGTAGGTCTCCAAGTAGAATTGGTTATGAGACAGGTTGGAGCCAGCTGCTCCAATTTACCACAGCAGTATATGACACAGGGGAAATAATTAAAAATTTAATGGTCTTGACCGACAGAGAATCCTTCAAGGGTGTGCTTGCCAAACATGTTTATTTTATTCTCCAGTGTCAGCAATTCTACCTTCTTTGTGTATAGTGCAGTGTGGCAAAGAGGATGAAAACACAAACCCATTGAGTGACATTTCAAGGGAAACAAACACAGGTAAGGAAGATTCTGGGGGGAAGAACATAATTACAATTTAATGGGCTTATATTTTTAGAATATATTTTCTGAAAGAAGCTTTTGGTAAAAATCTTTGGTAAAAGTATACAATCGAAAGTCACGTCACAATTCTATTATATGGAGGTATTACTTGTGAAATACTATTTCTGCACATTTTATAACCTTAAGCTGGTTTGCCTTTTAGTTGGCTCAAGGAATAATTTTTATTATCTGTGTACTTAACTTAAAACTCAACCCTTTGATAAATGCTTTAAAGAACAGTTGATCCTTAAAATGAGGCATTAACTCACAGAACGAGTCGTTCTAATGCACTTAACTCAGCACCATCTGTGTGAATCACATTTGTTTCCCTGCCCAATAAAACCCCCTCTATTAGTGCATTCTGTAAAAGATGCCTACAAACACTTCCATGCCCAACCAACTGCTGCTTGGGGTCTGACAGTGTCAAAAAAGACAATGAACTGCCATAGAAGAAGCTCAGCAACTTGGGAACATATAGAGTTTATCTAAGACCCAGTGTCTTTGCTCTCATCAATATTCTCATCAGTATTCACTTCATCAATAAGACTTTATGTGCTATTGCTTGGCATACACCTCTTGCAGTACAATGTTGTCCTTTATGTCACTTTAAAGCATAAAGTCCTAAAACCTATTATCTTTTATATCTATATTTATATCTATATTACATATTATCTATATCTTTTATACACTACTAAAATGCTGGAACAATTCCACAAAGTAGTTTGAGATGTGATCTCTAAAGGACAGGCACAGAATTATAGAAATTAGAAGAAAAGAGTTACAAATCAAGGCATAGCAAAAACAGAATTAAAGTATGAAAAATGACTTAAGAAAGGCATAAAGGTTAATTTTGTACTCAGAAGCTCCAAAGGTTTCTGAAAGAATTGCAATTAGCAAAAACCTTTTTGGCTCCTGCTGAGAAAACTGTGTACATTCCAGGAACTTTCTGCTACATGGCAGTAAATGGTTTTGTTACTGAATGTGAACATTTCACTGGCCACAGCTGTCTCAACTTTTGCAGTGAGGCCTCCTGAATGCAAGCCTGGGCCAAGGCTAGGCAGGAATTTCAGTAAAATTGTGACTTTGAAAACTAATAAATGTAATATGTATGATCCAGAATACAATTTTTTTTCAAAAAACTTAAATTTGTGATTCATCAAATTAATCTAAAATTAAATTCCCACCTGAAGTGTCATGAATTGCAACACACATGTCCCCAGCATATCTACTCCCATTATGTATCCCATTACTCCCAGCCATGTATTCCCATTTTGCCTATAGGAGAATTACCTCAGCACAGTAAAGCAGTCAAGGGCTGTGCACCAGATGTGAGCAGAAAGTTGATGAGGAGGGACGGATAAGGGGGGTGGAGCAAAAAAAGATGTGAGAAACAAGCACAGAAAAAAAATGGCTAAAGAATTTACTGCCAGCCCTTCTGAAGGCCTGAGAGTAGAGGTTCAAGTGGAGTTCCTGAGGTTTCGACCATTGTCAAAAAGCACTGCTAAAGCATACAGGCTAAATAGCAGTTTAATGTTTCAGATTAATTTTCATTTATTTACTCAAATTTCTTCCGTGTGATCCATGTAAAATCAACATCTTCTATTGTTGCAAATCTTAAATTCCTATTCATTTTATTTGCATTTTTATTTTATTCACAGAATATAAACATTAGAGTTGAATTCATTTCCTTGTGACCTTAAGAATAGAAGAAAAGCAAATAGGTTAACACGCATGCATGACATCTTGTGTCCAAGGGCGTAAATTTCATTTAACAAGAGGGGACACACACACACACACAAATAATACAGTCAAATTGTACTATTATATTATCATATTACTGTAGCACATTTCATACACAATGGTAATTCAAAGTGCTTTACATACAGAAAGTAAAACTATCTTAAAAAAATAATCACAACAATAAAAACAAGAAATTAAAAAAGGTATAAGTTAACATTATGCCAAGTCGTCCCAAAAAAAAAAAAAAATGCATGGGAAACGGCTTTGGTGTGTTAGTTGCAGTGCACTATGCACCAAGCTAACGTTAACTACATATGTAATATTTTAATCGCTAATATAGCAGATTCATGGAAAATTACATCGGTATTCAGCATTTTTGCCGAACTAATTTATGAATGAGTCTGCATCAACTACATTAAAGAGAATCGCTTTATTTAAGCGAATAAAATCCCTTCACTTTATTTTAGTGAATAAAATCCCCTACTTGGATTTCAACATTAATTGAGCCGCAGCCACACACCTGACTCGTGTGTGCAGAGTAGGTGAGATGAACTGGGAAAGCAGGCAGTGGGTCAAACCACTGAGGAAGGGGAGGGGGAACTCAACTGTTTCTAAATGCAATTTTTTGCGTTTGTTTTTTTTTCCCTACTTACACAATTATTTAGGTATACATACATATATTTTTCACAATAGAGAGTGTGATATTTTTTAAATCTTTTTTTGGGGGGGGAAATCCTCAGATGGGGGACAACCCTCGGATGGGGGGGACAACCCTCGGATTTTACGCCCATGCTTGTGTCCATGTTTTTTTAATGTTATATTGTATGGATCACACTTGAATAATGTGTTTTTTTTACTGAAGATTGAAAGTAGGCATGTGAAAGTAAGTGAAAGCTTTCTGCTATTTATTGTCACTAGACATTAATATACTGGCATATAGCCTGCTGTTGGTCCAGAGGCAGGGTCCTGTGCTCTCATTCCCAAGTTTGATTGCTGGGCAAAGCGCTTACCCAGCCACTGAAGAGTTAACTCTCTGCCTATTAGGATGCAGCTCCTAACTAGCTCCTAACTATGCAGCTCCTAACTAACACTATGGTGCTCAAGCAATTAAGAGTCACTCTATTTTCTATTAGGCAGCGGATGTTAATAACTGTTCTCTGCTTTCCCGGGTAAACCACCAAAGATGAAGAAGAAGCCTTCGTCTGACCTCACCACACGCCGCCAGTCTCCTGGGTCTCACTATGCTTTCTGACGTGCTGCTGGAGAGCCAGACCAACCCCTGCTGCCTAGAAGCTGGCCAAAAGGTCAACAACTTTGTGCTGCTGTTCTATTTATTACTTTCCTCTCACAGTTCATCTTTTCAAAGAACACTTTTATTTTCTCTAAAGACACCAAACAGTGTAAACTGCAGGATGTTTAGTAATTCTTCCTCCGTCATTAGTATTGATTTTACCTGTGATAATTGTACTTTAGTTAGCTCTCTGATGGAGAAGACTACAGGATTAGAGGTGCATATTCAGTTGCTAGACAGGGTTAGCAACAGTGAGAACAGTGGAGTTAATAACCAGGTCACGGCTAGGCAGATTAATTGCAAAGCCAATGCTAAGGCTCACCTACAGGAGCAACACTCCTATTGTTTGACACGTCTAACAGGTTTAATCTCCACAATGAAGCATATGCTGAGAAACCAGAAAGAGCTATGGTTATAGGAAACTCTCTCTTAAAGCATATGGATTAGATAGGCGTTTAGGGGCAACAACAGCACTGGTTAGGTGTATACTAGGAGCCAGGGTGGATTTTCGAGGGCAAGCCTAGCCTGTTAGAATGGGAGTTCTAACCAAAAACATGTCCCCAAAGACATACTGACGGACCAAGGTAGCCTTTTTTTTCTTTATTTTACGCTTCAACCAAACGCTGAAGAGGATGCTGTGCCAGGGGATGGACAAGGAAAGGAGGAACTGGGACATCCTCTTGCCTTACATCCTCTTGACTTAAGGAGATTCTGCAGGTATCCACCAGGTTCACAGCCTTTGAATTGCTCTTTGGATGGTGAACTCTGGGACTGTTTGACATAGCCCCAGGTCAGACTACCTGCAAGAAATGCAATCTCGTATTGACCAGATCAGTCCTATGGTTAAGGAACACATGGAAGCTACCCAAAGAGACCACCACACACATACAACCACCCCGCACAACCACGGGAGTTTGCCCCAGGGGATTGTGTACTACTGCGGGTCACTAATGGAACCTGCAGGTTCCCAATGGCCCATACACAGTTCTCGAGAGAGTGGGGAATGTCAACTACCACCTGCAACAGCCGTGTAAGCGCGCAGTAAGCATGCAGCTGCCATATCTGCGTTTGCTGGTGCCCCCACAGATCCCAGAGAGTGTACCTTGGTTCAGTGGGGGGCTAATTTTACTCTGTCCCAGCAGCAAGATTTGATGGACCTGGTGGCCCAGTTCGCGAATGAGTTCTCATCCCCTGGCCTAACCCATCTTGTTCACCACAAGACCAAGGCAGCAAGAATTTATGGTCTATTTGAATTCTACAAAGAAACAAAAAAGTAACAGTCTAATACAGCTAGTATAAACAACTCTTTTCAAGGAGATTTCCTGTTTTAATTATTGGAACCACTTTCTGCTCAGGTAACTCAAAGGCATTAAGCTGCTATGGGTGTGAATATTTGGAAGTCGGCATCTAGTTGTTTTTTTTATATATATATTGTCGGTGTCAGGCGGAATCCTCGTATCTCCAAAACCGTTATTTTTCAGGAAATTAAAAAAAACGCCGTACCTTATCTGCAGTGCACAAGGTTTAGTCCACGTTTCAGTGGATTGTCTCGTGCTAAATTCCTGTCCTCAGACAAGCACCAGAACTAGCGGGGGTCAAGATTTTTTTTTCTTTGAGCCCAGTGTTTTGAAGACATTTACCTGACGTGTTGATTCGTTGCAACTCTTCTTGAGGAGAAATATGCCGCGAAGCTCTCCCACTGAGTGAGGAAGAGGTGGACAGTTCAAGTGTCCAATGGAGTTATGAGATTTGTGCTCAAGCTATTTTCAAGACTTTAGATTGGTTAATAACTTGTAAAAATAACAGACCCACATGGGGACTGACCAATAGCATCGATATGTGAAAAAATATGAAATTGACAAAATTTGGACATACGAGGTTTCCGGCAGACAGCGACGAGATTATATATATATATATATATATATATATATATATATATATATATATATATATATATATATATATATATATATATATATACATACATTAGTTCAGAGAACAGAAAATCTAACATGAGCAGATGCCCTACTGTTTGTTCTGTATTCCAGAACAGCCATCTTGCTGACTGAGCTCTGAAACACCATGTTGTGGTGGACTATCACATTGAGAGGAAAATGGAGGCCTTGCCAGCTGTCTGTGGTCTGGAAGAGTGAATCAGCCTTCACCCTGTGCAGGCTGTGCAGGAAAAATCCTCCCACCACAGTTTCTTTCAGAAATAAAGAAACATTCATTTCATTCAGATAGCTCTCTCGTGTAAGGAAATAGAAGCTGTGGATCAGGTCACTCTCATAAAATTTATCCTGTTATTTTCCCTTTTGCAGGCCAACTCTGAAGACTTCCTTTCCTCACTAACTAATTCACTCAGTGGATGAAAGTGGGTTGAAAACGGAATGTGTGAGTGTGTGAGTAATACTGAATGAGTATATGCGAATGTGCCACTCTGAAAGAGCAGAAACAAAAGACAGGGAGAGAGAAAGAAAGCACAGAGGAATAGTGAATAGAGGAGCCAAAGGAGCTATAAAGGAAGAGAGTGAGCAAGAGAGGATGAGGCAAAGGGAGAAAACTGGCTCACTCCCATCAGCCCACAAGCCAGGAAACATAGAGCTCTTATTTAGCACAGAAAGAGCAGCTTTGCTTAGCAACTACATTGTCTCTCCAATCACAGAGGTTTTGTGGCTAATGCAGCCTGGGCGTGGAGTGGGAGCTGTCTGCATACCTCCGAGAAGTGAATGAGAGGCCATAGACTGATGATAAACACAAAATCACTCTTCATTGGAGAGGAAGAATGCTCAGGCTCAGCAGATGATCTGCTCTGTGTGAAACACTTCAAATCCAGAAAGCCTATATTAAAGCATTGAATATCATACAACTATTGCCCATGAAATCATAATAATCATCGGGTAACCAAGTTTTTTCTTAGATCAGTAAAAGTAAATAAAAGCATCCATACTATCAAATTTTTATTTTGGTCTGTTAAATTTCATCTACAGAGATTCACAACATTTTGTCTAAGCTAATCCTCATAGTAGTTTCAGGTTAGACACTGGGCAAAAGCAACTTGCTGCTTTGGCATATGACATTCACCAAAGCCTAGACTGTTTCTCTCATCCGTACACCATAAACACTTTTAATTATGGCTTAGAAAGCCAGCAATACCTCAAACTTGTAGAATTCTTGACTAAGAAAAGACTGAATATGTATATAAAGCAGCAACATGAACACAGTAGAGCAAAATGCTCAGACTTCTGTAATTATAGCCAAAAACTTTGCAGCCTCCTGTAACATTCGGATCTGCACACATTTCTATATTCCCATTTAGTGAGGCTATATTAAGACACCTTCTTATGCACAGGAAGTTCTCAAAGGATTATCTATGGAACAAGATGATAAGCTGAAATATTGAAGTTGAAAGTCACTTTCAAACGACAGGTTCAATCTAATTAAAAAGTTAAACACTGGGCAAACCCAGGCTGTGGATCTTCTCACCTCCAAGAACTAGGCCTAGTAGGTTAGGAGAATGATGGTATGTACAGACATGGACAAATTTGTTGGTACCTTTCCAGGAAAAATAAAGAACCCACAATTTTCTTTCACATAACTTGAATCTGACAATAACGGTCATCTATCATTGTTTATTCTATATTTAATAAGACACTAAATTAGCTTTTAATTTAATTGAACAAAATACTTACTACATATTTTGGATAACAATAATAGGACCCTTAATGTAATATTTTATTGCACAACCTTCAGAGGCAATCACTACAAACAAGTGGTTTCTGTAGCTCTCAAGGAGACATCTGCACCTGTCCAGAGGTTGTTTGCCCCACTATTATTGAGAAAACTGCTCCAGATATCTCATTTTTGAAGTGTGTCTTCTCCAGACTGCTTGTTTCTGCTCTTTTCATAGATGATCAATAGGATTTAAATCAGGGCTCATAGAAAGCCACTTTAGATTAGTCCAATGTTTTGTTCTTAGTCATTCTTGAGTGCCTTTAGATGTGTGCCGCATCATTGTCTGTAAAAGGCAACTGAGACACAGACACTGGCCAGTATTTTTCACTCTAGAATGCCTTGATAGTCTTGGGATTACATTGTACCCTGCACAGATTCAAAGCACCCTATGATAAAAGAGACTTGGTAATATTTTGGGACTGCTTTGCTGAATCTATGTTTCACAGTATGTATGGTTTTCTTTTCTTTAAAATCTTGCTTGTATCTCTGCTCCTTGGTTTTTTGTCTACCATTCACACCATCGATTTTCCTCTTCTGGCCACATCCAGTGAAGTTGGATAAAGTACTATGGACCTTAAACTAATCAAATATTTCTGCAATTGTAGTTACAGTAAACATCAAGCTGCTTGGATATGGTTTCATAACCTTTACTTTTATAAGGTATGTCTATAATTTTCTTTGCGCTCTCTACTATGCATTTGCTATTCCATACTGCATGGTGCACACAATGATACTAAACAGAAGAGTGACTATGTTTCTCCATTTAAATAGTCTGAAATGACTGATTGCAAGATTGAAGACAGATGTGCTACTAATTAAAAAAACAGTTTCACACTTTCTTTGCTTTAATCTATGACTTACAAAAGGTATGCAGATTTGAAGGAGACAAGTGCTTTAAATTTCATTCTTCTTCAGGACAAATTATACATTGATTCAGTGACCTGTATGCATACCAACAAATATTGCAATAAACAATATTTATACTGTAGTGGATATACACTAACCAGCCACTTCAATAGGAACAACTGTAAGCCTGCACAATCAAGTAGTCTAAGTCACCCAATCAGCACGATGAAAAAATGCACACATGCAAATCATGTTAAGTGAATGAAATGCTCACATCAAACAACAGTATAAAAAACTGATCTCTGTGACTTTAATCATGTCATGTATGTTGTTAATCATGGCCGGTTTGGGCTGAATTTCAAACATAACAGTGGTCAGATTCGAACTGCCAGGAAGGATATAGTGATGTTAATAATCACTGATTACAGCCGTGGTGCGAATAAAAATATTTTGGCATGCACAACACATCAAACCTTGAGGTAAATGAGCTACAATAGTAGAAGACCACAATCTGTGTAGACTCTAGAAGCTGTTTTGTGTAAAAGTCCCAGATCAGCAGTTTCTGATGTATTTAAACCAGCCCATCTGGAACCAACAACCTTGCCAGAGTTAAAGTCACAGAGATCACATTTTCCCCCATTCTGATATTTGATTTGAACATTAACTGAAGCTCTTTACCAGTATTTGCATTGTGCTGCAGTATGTTGAAGTTTTGGCTGGCAAAGTAAAAGCAAACAATACAATGCACAACATTTAACTTTGTCAGGGTTTGTTGGAAACAAAGGGGACAGCAGGTCCTCACCCCCAGATCAAGCAGCAAAGAGCTCCAGCTGACACCCTTTAAACAAGAGGTCAGGCAGCAGAGAATAGAGGGCACAACCTCTAAGAGAGGCTCACCCTCTTGTGTCCGTCCCAACAGGGATGGGATGAGAGGAGCAGTTGAGCCTCAACTGGATGATCAGCAAGAAGGCAGCCAAAAACAAATTTGCATCTGATTTGGCTGAGAAGGCATGCTTTTATAAATTTAGCAAATAAGAAGGTAATACTTATTCATTTGGGTGTTAAACAGAGATAGAAAGGCCAAATGTGGCTGGCATGAAATTGCACAGACCACATGGGCAAGGTCAGCAGACAGAGGAGATGCAGTGAGTTCAAATTAATGCAAACCATCCCCCACAACAATGCTAATGAAGGCATTATGTATACAAGCTTCCATGCACAAGGCCACCTATGCTCCACTTCAGATGCTAATCCACTATGGACCTACAGTTAGATAGTTAATTGCTTGGACTCAGATTGAATGTGAATATGATGAATTGTGATGAGCTAGAGTATAGCTTCCAATGACTTCTGAAGTTTGATTAAATTTGCCACAACTGAGCCAATGGGCGATGTGGTTTGTGGTAAATATATTTTGCCTATATATAGCTATATATTTGGAAATAATTTATTTGACATTTTTCCTCATTTATCACAGGACCATCTGCCCAGTTGGAGGGTCAAAAGGCCAGATGATTGGCTGCATAATCTGTTTAGGGGGATGGTGAAGGCCTTGGCTTTGCATTGGTCCATATAACTGCCCCATCAAAGCCCCTGCCTAATGTCGAACCTCATTTTACCCCAACCATCTGCCCACTCATGCAGCATACTTTCATGCAAGACAAATATTCAATCAATTGACTAATCAGAAAAGCCTAAAGATTAAAGTTTAAATGAACAGTTTTGTCTTTAGGGTCTTTTAAGTTGTAGTAGGTAAAAATCACAAAAAGTCAAAACAACTTAAAATAACAGTGCCTCTTGTTTCTTAAAAATGTACTAAAATATAAGCTCAGTATAGTGGTGTTTGCATTTACAAGAAGCAGTGAAAGCTGAGAAAAGTTGAATAAACTAAAGATGAGCCATTGTCTGACAGGTAAAGCAACACTTTTAGTCGAGGCTAAATAACACAGAGCCTTTGGCCCCTTTCAGACTTGATATCAACAGCTCACGTGATCCGGTCACAAGTGGACAGCAATAAATACACATGAGCTGGTTCAAATGTGTCTTATGGGCTGATCTTGTGAGGGTTTGAGATACATATTGCCACAATACAATTTTAGTGTGAGTGGTAATGCAACCGGATCCAAACAATAACCAGTGCTGCAAGTCTCCACACACAAATTATAATTTTGTTGTTTTTTCCAACTTTTCTGTCATGTCATCTACCTTGCTGTTGCATTTTGGTTTATTCATGCATTTTCCACTTATGGGCCACCAAGATTTATAAAAGCAATTGACCTAGTGCATAAATAGTCAGCAAGCCTAACATGAGACATATCTGCTAGGCATGTAGAGGAATCATAAAATGTACTATATATTAGTCAGTTTTAATACTCCAACTGCATACACCTATTCTCTCACTGTGCAGTCAATATATTTAAGTATGCAGCTCATGGTTTATTTTTATTTTTATAGCCTGCAATTTTTTTATTGTTAAAAGCAAAGGAAATTTGATTAGCTGAGAAATGCTTACATAAAAAGCATCACAGCCTTATGACAGTATGAGTAATCAATTTAATGTGCAAACAACATTTAACTGCTAAATTCAAATACTTTGGGTTTTGGTATTAGCTAGAATATAACCTGCTTTGAAGAGTCAGTTTGCTTTTGGCAGATTTGGCAGCCCTGTTTGACAAAATTTAATCTTAATTGGTCAGCAAAGGTGTATTCATAAGACATGAAAGTCCCAATTGTCTACTCGAGATCTGATCACATGAGACTGAGGTTCATAACAAGTAGGAACAGGGCCTTTGTATATTTCGTAAGTGAGCAAGAACAAGTCACTAGCATCCCTGTCTGCTCTTTTAGAAGAGCTCTCCACCAAAAAATACAGAGATGCACAACTATGCTGCTTCCCTGGGACCTAGATGATCTCTTGGGACACTTCTGACAATGGACCATAACAAAAATCCCTGATAACCCCTTATTATTCATTCAGTAAAAAAAAATTATTTAAAAAGTAAAAACTGAAAGCTTAGATTTGATCTGATTATCAGTAATCAGTGTTTGCATCTTAGCTATGCGAAGCATACTGGAAGAACAGTATGATGATAACATGGTGACACAAGGGTATTTAGTCTTGGTAGTATTTTCACACTCAGCAGCTGCCATGTGGAGACACAGCAGAGTTGCTGTACCATTGTCTGGTTCTGGTTCTGGCATCTGCGAACTTGCTATAAAGTTGCTCAGATATAGACATTCCCAGACCAACAGTGACTCTAGGCACCACTGCACTGCTTTTGGGTTATGACCTCTACCCTTCCTGCCTCAACATAATATAACCACACAATGTTTTCTGAACACCATCTATCACTGGCCTCTCGTCCCCCAAACAACCAAAAGATCAATACCGGATTTTCCAGCGTCCCTGTTTTTAGATTTCATAATATACATCTCCAAAACTCACAGGTCAGATGCAGATGCCCTTGAGTATAATAGGAGATCCACGAGCAACGAAAGCTGAACAAAGAACCAGGTGTCAGAGTTTCTCAGATTAATTTTATTATAGTAAAATATCTTAGTTCAAGTTATTTAAACTCACTCTACTTTATTGCAACTATTGTACATATTCATGCAGTTATCTAATCAGCTAAGTACATTGCAGCAGCAAAGGTCGTGCAGATACAGGTCAAAAGCTTTAGTTAATGTCAAATCATAAAGTGGAAAAATGTGTGATCTTAGTGACTAAATTTGGCATGCTTACTGGTGTCAGGTGTGCTGGTTTGAGTATTTCAAAAACTGCTGACCTTACATGCACATTTTTTTTTAACATTTAACAGGTCTTTAGAGTTTACACAGAATGGAGGCAAAAACAAAAAACATCTTATGTGTAAAGGGTCTGTAGGCTGAAATTCCTTGTTGACGAGACAGATCAGAGGAGAATGAGCAGAAGGGTCAAATAAGCACTCTAACACTGTGGTGAACAGACAAGCATCACAGAATGCACAAGCCTCAAAACCTTAAGGTGGATGGGTTACAGAGGCAAATAACTACACAAGATTGAACTCCTGTAAGCCAAGAACAGGAATCTGAGGCCATAATGATTTTTTTTCTTCATTATATTTAACTGTCCTGATTTGCTGAGTGTATGTGCCCATGACAGCCTCAGATTCCTCTTCTCAGATGACAGGAGTAGAAATCAGTGGGGTCTTCTGCTGTTGTCACCCTTCCACCATAAGGTCAATGTTTTGTGCATACCAAGATGTTTAATCACCATAGTTATAAAGAATGAATATATAAATTATGTACTTCCAGGCAGATTAAACAACCTGGCTATTTTTAACTCTGTTTCCAATACGCAAAATATACAATTTTGTTTTCAAGTACCATTCTGTGTAAACTTTAGAGACTGTTAAATTCCCAGATAGCAGTTTCTGAAATACTCAAAAAGGCCATCTGTTATCTGCTACCATGTGATGCAAAGTCTTAGAGAGAATTATTTTTCTTTCATCTATTTGGATGCTTGATATGACCATTAAAGCACTTAAGCTGTATTTCTTTTTTTTTTGCATTGTAAGGCTGCCACATAATTGGATGATTAGATAACTGAATGAATATGTAGTTGTGTAGGTGTGAGCTTTAAGTGCACAATGTAATTTAAAATCTCACTGTAGTATGATATAAAGCAGATGTGCTTAAAATCATCACTAGTGAGTCATATCTAGTTAACTAAAAAAAAAAAGCCAAATCACAATCTGTGTCAAATCCATGATAGGCCAAAATTAAAAAAATCATCAGAAAAACATTTTAGATGAAGTTACCATAACCCTCAGTTATGTCTGGCATACATTACAACTGACATGTTACAAAAGATGTGTTTTTCAAAAGTTATGGAAAAGCTTATTATTAGTAATATAAGCAAATGATGCCATAGGAATTATTACAGATTATTATTATTATTTTTACAAATAATGAAGGAACACCAGTGAAAGCAAACACACTAAAGACCTTCTCTTAAAAAAAAAATCAATCTTTTCATGTTCATTTTGCCCCAATTGGTATAAAGATTCTGCACTCAACTGTAATTGAACATGTAAGAAGTCTGGAACACCTTCTTATTCCAACTTACCCTGAAAGATGAGCTCTTGTGTTTGTTCCCGAGGTCATATTTCCCCTTTAATTCGTTGAGAAGCTGCTGCAATGTAGCCTTCTCCTCTTTCTCGGTGTAATCTTGATCCAAGAGGATGTAGGCCCTCCAGTTGGACGAGTCGAAACCCCAGTGGCACGTCCTGTTCTCCAAGCGCTTGTGGCTGTGGACCACGAACTTGTGCGTACGGAACATCAGTCTGCAATCCATGCACTGGATGCACGCTGCATGCGGACTCGTATACAGCTCTGGCATGAACAGACCCTTGCACTTGCCGAAACATTCGTGGTACACCTTAAAGGCCCGGTCGGCGGAGGAAGAGGTGGATGAAGAAGAAGAACACGCGAGCTCCTTGTCGAGGCGCAGTGGCAGCGCACCGCCGTTCAGTAAGGAATTGCACAGTCGCTCAGCATCTGTCTGCGTAATGAGTCCGCAAGAAGGTGCCGAGAATGGTAATATACCCATTATCTTTAGGATCTCTAACTGTTCGGCTGTGCACCGCGAGCAGTAAATGTGCAGCTCATCGCAAACAGCGTTGATCTGCTGCAGGGTGAAGTCGCGCAGTACGCTGTTAAGGATCTGCGGCAAACACAGGCGCTTCTCACCGCCGACCACGAAGCACGAGATGGTCTCTCGCTCCAGCACAGTGTCGCAGCGCTCCGTGGAGCGGTCTGGAGCGATGAGCAGAGGCCCGGGTAGGGCTGATGGTGTCTGGGTCCTCAGGCTAGGAAGCAGTGGCAGATCTGAGCTCTTCTTGCCCTGTTTCTCGAAAGGAGCTTCGTGCTGCCAGCGAGCTGAGAAAGCCGCCGGGCCGCCCAGCGAGATCATCGAGCTCAAGTGGAACTGCTTTAGAGTTCGCTGAAGTCCCGCATGAGGTCGGAAGCTCGACACCTCCTCCATGTTCTCTATTGTTATAAGCGCCAGCACAGAAAATATATATCAAATAAAATAAAATAAAAAATAAACTTTTCCGATCAGTTCAGGTGGGAAAACGCCAATGAATATCTAGAGCAATATTCAGAAAGGTCTGTAGCAAAGACTGGAGTTTCGGGTCACTTTCAAAAGCAAAAAGCGACACGGAGTCGGTTCGTTTTTTCGGTTCCCAGCGATTGCTTCATATTAAAATGATACGTAGCTTTACAGCGCAAAATAAACGGTACCTTCGACAACGAAATCTTGTTCCAGTGAAGGTAAAAGCAGGCCGGCGCCCAGTACCTGGTGTAAAAACCGTGTGTGCATAGTTCAAGTATTTGTCTCTCGCTCGCTGTTTGTTTGTGTCTGGTTGAGTCATTGAATCCCAGCCAAGAATGTGACTGACTCCTCGGCCTGGCTGTTCTGTGAACAGCTGTTCCTCCCCCCGCTGCCCCAGCAGCTGCAAAAGCCGTATGAGCGCAGACTCGATTCACGGGTCCTCCTGCTCTTCCCGCAAGCTGAAAACCGACGCAGTGGAGCAGACAGGAAGGGTGGAGTTACTGCACACGCTCAGATTAGACTTTAATGGCATTGCACATGCAGACGAGAAGTTCTTGGAGACTACATGTCCACGTTTTCCCTTATCCTGCTCTTTAGGTCATATTATTATTATTATTATTATTATTATTATTATTATTATTATTATTATGTCCACATTTTCTCTTATCCTGCTCTTTAGGACATTATTATTATTATTATTATTATTATTATTATTATTATTATTGAGAAAAGAGAAAAAAGAAAGAGACCTCTTATTGCCACTTGTAAATTACAGTACAATAAAATTATTTTCTTTACATATTCCGATTTGTTTGTTAAACTTGGGGTCTGCACATGGTCAGCCAGGATCTGGTGCATCTGGAGCAGGGACAAGGGACAAATAGATCCAATTGGTGAGCTGCAGGATTACAGAAGTCTTAGTAAACATTGCCCCTAGTGGCCACTTCTTGCAAATGTATGAAGAAAAATTAGAGTCCATACGTGAACATACTTGGACGCTGAATGGCTAAAGGCAGCCATGTTTTTGACGTTTTTTAAGTAGTGATTCAAAATCCGTTTACAGGTTAACACGATGAGGCAGCACACCACGTTTCAGCATAATTGGACTATGGGTTTAAGAGAAATAGTTAGGTACACTAAACTCTACACCTTTTCATTGGGTATCATCTCAGAATCTTTTCACATACAGACTACAATTTTTGTGCAGTTCTCTGCAGGCATGGAGTAAAGCATATTGCTTGTAAATGTCACATTTCTTTCATAATTATTAGGTTTCACACTTATTTTGACACCAAATTTCTGATACTTATCTTAGGACAATTTTGGACTATTTTGCAAATGTAGGCTTTGCATATTATATAAATTAATGAAAATTTGTTTACATGGGGCTAAATGATTCAAATGACAAAGCAACCCACTAACAATAAATTTCACTGTGGTTATTTTCAAAGAGATATGCTTGCTTTTGTAAGCAAAAAAAAAAAATATCAATATCTCCCTTAATTTGGCAGTTTGCATGAGATTTCATCAGATAGATTTGCTCCATACTTGGACCATATTAGCATTTAAGTTTTCTGATGATGAACAATGTTAACCATGTCAAATGGCTGATACAATCTGAGTGGTGATGGCCTTGTTTTTAAACCTTTAATGGACAAAGAGATAAAAACACTTGAGTAATGGAGTGTCATCCGAAGGCCCAAAGACCATAGGCATCCAATAAAGGTCGTTGGCCTTGTCCCGTACGCACATTTCTCCAGTTTCTCTGAATCTTTTAATGATGTTATGCACTCTAGATGATGAAATTTGCAATTTTGACGTTTAGGAACATTGTTTTTAAAATATTCCACAGTCTTTTTACATACTCCTTCAGATTGGAGAGCCTCTACCCATCTTTACTTCTGAGAGACTCCGCCTCTCTAAGACATCTCTTTTACATCATGTTACAGACCCGATATCAATATGTTCTTCCAGCTGAATCTTTTCAAAATGTCTTGCTTTTTCAGCCATCTATTGCCTTTGTGGAAACTTTTTTTGTAGCAGGCATCAAATTTGAAATAAGCTCATTTAGTGGATATAAGTGTAAAGTTCCACTGTTTAAACATTTATGTTATCTATGTTCTATTGTGAGTAAAATATTGGCTGATGTGATTTGAAAGTCTTATAGTTTTCATTTTATTCAAATTTAAATGACGTCCCAACTTTTTCGGAATTCTGGTTGTAAATTGTTGTTGTAAATAATACTGGAGAGCAGATTAGAAAACAACAAATAAATACTGAACATACAAAAGAAAGAAAGGAAAAGTCACTATCCCCAAAGTGTGTTAGAAGTAACTTTCAAAAGCAAAAGTGCTGATGTAGAGAGGGCTGGTTAATCTTTAGCAAACCTGAGCACAGAAAGCAGTTAAGAGGTAGCAGATTATATAGAGGTATTAGGCCTCTATAATAGGTGGGAGAAAGTTAAAAAAAAAAAAAGTTCAGACAATATGGCAAGATTAGTCATATAGATAAAACAATCAGAGCCTTCAACAAGTACAAAGAGCTAAAGAAGAACAAGACGGAGAGGTGTTTGAGGGGGTGGTACAGGATGATAACCTCTCAGACCTCTAGAGCAGCAACATCACTTCTCCCCAAAAAAGGTAAATTTAGCACTTTTAAAAATCTGATGAACCATAACTTTGTTGAGTGTTGGTTACAATATTTTAACAAAATGCTTAGCCAACAAGCTGAAACAGTCTTTGCACACAATAATGCACAAAAATCATAGTCATAGTGTGCTCCAAATCCTACAATAATGGACAATCTATTCCTTGTCAGAGACACGATTGATCTTTGTGAACTGAATTTGTATGATCTGGGGCTTTTTTCTATAGATCAAGAAAGCACCTTTGGCAGGGATGAAATGGGTATTTATTTCAGACACTTGACATTGGGTTTGGAAATGGGTTTCTACTGTGGATTAAACTGTTGTATTTTAATGCTTGTTTTGTTCTTAAGGCAGTTGGAGGTCTCAGCTAAATAAATATGGGAAGGAGAATTAGGCAAGGTTGCCCCCTGTCTGGTCTGCTCTACAGTCTGGCTATAAAACCACTACTCTGACAACTCAGAGCAGAATAGTAGGGGTTTTCAGTTAAAGAAAGAAGCTTATGCAGATGTTCTGGCTCACAATTTGACAATCTACTACAAAGCATCTATAGCAGAGGCAAACTGGAAGAAATGTAAGGACATTTTAATGTGTAAATGGCAGAATCAAAGGCCTACTCCAGCGTTTGCACAGGATTTAAGGGATATGGACTTATCAGCAACATCACATTTTTATAAATCAGTCTTGCAAGCCTGGTCATCAGTGTCAAAATCAGCTTTACAAACCCATAAGAAGAACCAATACACTACAACCCAATGTTTCAAGGTTACAAACTGCTTTCCTCCAAATACATCCAAAAGTGTCTCTGTAGAATTGGAATCACAAAAATAAGAGAATGGAGGACGGGCAACAGCTGGAAAACAGCAGGAGATATAGTGACTTCACTGCCTTCTACCATCAGAGAGATCCTGGGGCAATGAACCAGAGTAAGTCAGCAGCCTTTCCCAGCCCTCTTTCTCATAGAAATGGTGGAGAATATTCAAAGGTAGGCAAATACCCTGCTGGACATTCAAAAAATTGATATATACGAAATATGTTTCAAAGTGAAACATAGAAGGTCTATAGTTGTTGGTCATAGCACCTCCAGACTTTTCCCTAAGATGATGCTTGATATAAACAACCAAAAGTAATTTAGGTTTCAAATGGGCTGAAGACATATGGGCCAAGGCATATCTCAAAACAAAACATGTTTCTACCCAATTTCCTAGGCCAAACATGCTGTTTGGATTACAAGGAAAAATAAAATGGAAGGAGGTAGTACCCGAGATTATAGCAAACTACTGCCGCATTAGTAAAAGCAAGGCTCAAATTTGAATATGCATTTTTAGCATGACACAACTTTGGGCATGCAGAGAAGTTTTATGGCAGGCATACATGGATGAATTAATATGTAACGTGAAAGGTGTTTTAAAGCCTAAAAAAATGTTTTTTTTGTCTATGTGAACACACAAGGTGCTTTTGGAAAAAAAAGATTTCTCCCCTCAGTTCCTGAATTAAAAAGGTTATGCTGGCCAATGTCCCTCCTTTTATTCCTGATGAGATAATCGCTAAAGAGCTTTCTAGGTACAGGCAAGTGGTCTTCTCCATTAAGAAAATCCCCCTTGGCTATAAGTCCCCATTTGTTAAGCACCTTGTGTCTTTTAGGAGAGTAGCTTTTATGGTTTATAAGGAAGGCACAGAAGAGCTAAATGCTGTTTTTAAATTCAATATTGATGGTATCTTTTTGTATCCTCAGATGTATTTTTGTATGTTAAGATATATCTTCACTGTGGCAAAACAGGGCATCTTGTTCAGGCCTGTTCTGAGAGGCAGAGTGACCCTGGTGTTTCTGAGCAACCAGGGAAAAAGCTGGAGCAACAACAACCCTGGAAAAGCCCTGCTTGGTTGAACTAGGCTGGGATAAGCATTGCTCGACTGAACCGGCCATAGATAGCTTTTACTCAGTGGATTCTGGTGCTGGAGCTGGCTACGCTGACAGAGGCAGGCACAGGGATGCAGAGCCGTCGCTGAGACACTGGACACAAAGTACGAAGAAAGAGGAAAAAATAAGTTAAGGGACAGGGGAGAAACCAAGCAAAAAAAGTAACAAAGGTAGATGATCTATTGCATGTCGTTCTCTGCTAAAAGCCACTGCTTTGAGATGCTCAGGGGCTGGTCCATTTCAGCCTTTGGGTTGACTCCGGGTTGGTAGCTCAGGAATGGCAGCAGGCAGATGAGAAGTGCATCTCCATACACAGTGACATGAAGACATGAAAGATAGCAAAGAAGCCACTTCTCTCCAGGAAAAACATCAGCGACAGACTCATATTCTGCAAAAGGTACAGGGATTGGACTGCTGAGGACTGGGATAAAGTAATTTTCTCTGATGAATCTCCTATCCAATTGTCTGGGGCAGAAGAAAAGGGGAGTGCTATCATCAGTCCTGTGTCATGCCAACAGTACAGCATACTACGAATCATTCGTGTGGGGTTGCTTCTCAGCCAAGGGCGTAGGCTCTCTCACAATTTTGCCTAAGAACACAGCCATAAATAAAGAATGGTACAAAAACATCCTTTGAGAGCAACTTCTCCGAACCATCCAAGAAAAGACTGGTGACAAACAATGCACTGAAGCATGGTGAAGCACCTTGCCATAAGGCAAATTAAGTGTCTTGGGGAATAAAACAGCAAAAAATTTGGGTCAATTGCCAGGAAACTCCCCAGAACTTAATCCCATTGAGAACTGGTTGTCAAGCCAAAAAAGGCAGGTAGACAAACAAAAATCCACAAATTCTGACAAACGCAAAGCATTGATTATGCAAGAATGGACTGCCATTAGATTGTATGTGGCCTAGATGTTAACTGCCAGCATACCAGGGTGAATTGCAGGGGTCTTGAAATATAAGGGTCAATACTGCAAATATTGACTTTTTGCATAAACTTAATGTAATTGTCAATAAAAGCCATTGGCACTTATGAAATTCTTGTATACTTCAGTATACCATCTGATTTAAAACATGTTACACATAGTTATTGATGTCTGCTGTTGTGTATACATTAAACCAAATTGTAATGCCAACCCTAGAAATACCAGGAGACACAAAGTGAATAGTGAGGAGGATCCACTAAAATGGTAGAAGCAACACCAAAAGATCAACCCAAGACTCTTAAAAGTAGCAAAAAAGTACTTGTACATACCAGCCCACAAGTCCTTCAGAAAGGACCTTTAATATTTGGGGAATACTACTTGCTTGCAGTTCTCCTTAAAGCCATATCATGTTTCTAACCAAAAACCTGTAAGTTGCCAAGTATATGGTATATAATACAAATATATATTTATTGCAAGTGTTATGCAATCACAACTAAATAGTTTTCTTTTCTTATTTTGAACAGAATTTCAAATTTTCTAATTTTAAATACAGTGACATTTGTGCTCAGTGTATATGTTATGATTATGCTGTAAAAAAATGGCGATCATCTGTCTCTGTTGAGCTAATTGTACTAATTGTAATTATTAATCATGATTAAAACTGAGCAAAGTAATTGTGATTTTCAGTTTAAATATTATTGTGTAGCTGTAATGTCAATTCAACAATTCTGATTAAACCCAGATAAAAATGAAATGTACAGTATCTGTGATTTTCTACACATGATCTTGGTTGGATCCAACTGCTGGAGCCATGGCCCAGGAAGAGCATACAAATCATGCATCATATGCCACTTGGTAAAGGTACTGATCAGAAGAGCTGAATTAGAAATGAATTTCTAAAATATTAGATGGACACTAAAGCGCGTTATCAGCAAATAGACTAAGTGGAGCACCATAGCGACATCATCAAGAACAGGACATCCCTCAAAAAAGGGCAAAAGAAATACCAGGGGGATGCCATGAGACCTACAGAAACTATATATAACTTTCTCTCTTTTTTAAAACATATCTGGACTATGGGGTAGGCTGGAAAGCCTTTTTTCACAAAAATACATCAAAGTGCCCCTAAATAACAACAATGCAACAACTTTATCATCAGCAGATGAGACCAATTCCATCCAAAAGATCTTTCCGTGTTTCCTACACAATGTTGGTTTCCTTTTTTTTTTCAAATATTTTCTCATTCCCCCCAATTAGTGTATTTTTTCACCAATTACTGAATGATGAACAAAGAAAACACATACATTTATTATTACATACAAGACCCAAAAACTTTTAGTCACACCCCCTACCAACCCAGTGTCAGATAATAAAAAACAAATGATACTTTTATTTTAAGAGCCACATTCAAAATTAATGATTTTTCCTTAAATCTGATCACACATTGAGGTGTAGATACTGTATATTACTTTTCCAAAAAAAAAAAAAATTCTTTAGACATGACAGCACAATGTGTATTGTAATATAATTGTGTAGTGTTGCAGATTATTCCCCTTATGCAAACGATAACTTGCTAATACTATACATTGTTCAGTAAATTAACATGTTCATTCAAGCTTGCCCTTTAAAGCCCCCTGTAATGATAAACGCACAGCAAGGTAGACAGCCACCATCTGAGAAAGGGGTACAGATGTGATGACAGAGGTCTCTTTGATTGATATACTGAGTTGATCATAGATCACTACTAAATCAGTACAAAGTCACTACTAAATCATCTACACAATGCCAAAGAGCACTGTTGTTTAAACCAAATAAACATACACAGATTTTAAAAAAAAAGGTAATCACCTCTTTAGTGTTTTGTTCTAGAAGCAACACAGAGCTTGTGGATTATTACACTCAAAAGAAGTATTAAATATACCATTTCACAATTATAGCAATACTTTGAATCAGACCTATACCAGTGTATTAAAGCCATACACACTGCAATTTCATCAACAGCACAGATGAAGAGACATATCAACCATGACAGTGTTCATACACAGTTCATACAATCACACAGTTTCTTTGGGGAACTCAAGCACTTTGTCCTCATACTGTGGTGGAGGTGTCATGGGCTCAATGGTCACTCGTCCTCCTTGTGGAGGGCTCTGGATTTTCAGCCGGATATCTTTGACATGGAGCTTCTCCGATTTAATTCTGCGCACACGGAGGGGTCTGAGGATGTAGCTAGCTCGACTGCTGCTACGGGCCGGCTGGGCATTTGTTCCAGCTGCTGGTGGACCAACATCATGACCAGGAGAAAAAGCATTTTGATTGTTTACAGCACCTGCTTCTTCTCCTTCATTCTCCACTGCAGCAACCAGGTCCTCATAAGAAGGGAGCTGTGAGGTACTCTGGCGGAAGTTACTCTGGCGAATAGGATAACGGCCACTAGTCACAGCCTCATCGTAGGTAGGCACATCATAGTTTGGGGCAGGTGCTAGGCTGTGGCAAAGACAAGTCAATCAAATGACTTTATACAGTTATACAAATACACAATTCACTAGGTAGTCTGTGTTTATAATATAAGATAAATGTTAAATTGTTAATATTAGTAAATATAATTAGCAATAAAGCTGAATTATTGGTAATCCAAACATTCTTCTTTAACTAATCTGTGAAATCTCAGGTCTATAAATATTTGCTGCTACAGCCAGGACATTAACTAACCGTTGTCTTCCATTTCCCTCCTCATACTCTATGTAATATATATACACATTTTGTTGTCAGTGTATTATGTGCATCTTCATTTTAGCTACCCACTTTGGAAACTTACAATATACTAGGTACATCCTTTACTTATACAATCACTCTAGCATTTGTTGTTTTGTCAAGACCACCTTATAACCATCAATAAAAATAGGCCACCATAGGACTAACACTTAACATTATTTTTTTTTTTTTTGGATCAAATACATAATTTACATTACGAACAAAATGCAAATTGCATAAAAGGAACCAACTCTCCCTTTAGGAATAATGTTATTCAAGCTGAAAATGTACAATTGGGACTCACGTCTCTCCTGATTCTCCTACCACACGGTCTGTATACTGAGTACCAGTGGCTGTAGTTGTCCCCCTGTTTCTCCTGTGCTTGTTTCGCACTCCCAGGCACACAGCCAACAGCAGCAAGGCAAGTCCAGCTCCAACCAGAACAAAAGCCACAGACGAGGTCTTCTGCCTAGCTTCATCAATAGCAACACCATCATTTTGCGAACCTGTGTTATTCGAACGCATCTCCAGTGGCACCACACTCCACAGAATCATGATAACTCCAAGTGCCACTAGGCCCACACCCAGGGCACAGAATGCATATTGAGAGCTTGAGCTGCAGCCCTCAACAGAGGAGTTAGATCGCACACGGCTCCTGCCTGAGCACAGTGGCTGCCCACTTAAACACATGGCACAGCACGGCACCACGCCACAGAGTAGTTTCGGAGATAAAAGCAGCCCAAACCTGTGGAAAAGAGAGTAGGCAATTAGTTCACAGACAAAAATCGAAGCAAACCTTGCAAACAGTTTAATGGAAAGAAATTAAATAAAAGGTTCTTTATAATCTAAGAAAAATATGATTTTTTTAAAAGAAAATAGTGATTATATGATGAAGATGAAATGGGATTACTTATAAACATCTAGGTAGGAAATCAAGCAATAATATAAAAAATGCATCACTGCTGTACTGGATGTATGTATGCCATAATATCATAGGGTACTGATAAAGCATTAAAGAGAAACTTATTTATCCAAACTACATGTAGAAACTCTGGTTGTTCATTATTGCATATATAGAAATTCTCATTTTGCATTTTTGCAACACCACAGTTTAAGAGTTAAGAGTTTTGCTTCAAGATAAATTCCATATAAGTACTTCAATATTTCTCCTACCTGAAGTAAACCAGTACTTTTTCCAGCAAAGCACCCCCACAACATGATGCCTCCACCCCATTTTTCACAGTTAGGAGTGTTCTTCGGATTTTGTTTCTTACATTTTCCCCTTCATACATAGTGCTTATCATAATGGCCTCCCTCCCTCCCTCCCTCACAATGTTTTATAAGGTTTTAGGCAGGTATGAAGAAATGCTGTAAAGAAAGAATGCTGTGAAGAAGAGTGCTTTCAAAAATATATATTTTAATTGTTTTCATCAATTTACAAAATGCAAAGTGACCTTGTACACTTTGTACTCTTGCACAAAGTCAGGTTTTTTGTACCCATTTACTGTCTGGAGGAGTCTGGACAATAAGCAACTTCATGGAGGAATTGTCTCCAATTCTCTGTTGTGGAAATAAGGCCAAGCAAAAACATAGAAACTGGGTTACAGAAAAATGGCAGCAGGAGTCAAAATGATATATATTTGGCTATAGCAGGTGGGTTGTTTGCCAAAATGGCTAGAGAGCGATACAATAATGAGCGCCTGCAGGCAACAGTAAAGCATGGTGGAGGTTCCTTGCAAGTTTGTGGCTGCATTTCTGCAAATAGAGCTGGAGATTTGGTCAAGAATAATTATTTAGAATAATCAATGTTTAGAAATACAGGCAGATACTTATCTTTATCATGTAATACCATCAAACATACAAGCCTAAGAATATAATCAGCATAGAGAAGAAAAAGGAATCCTGGAAGTGATGATTTAACCCCCACATATCCTTGATCTCAACATCACTGAGTCTGTCTAGGATCACATGAAGCGATAGAAGGATTTGAGATGGCCTACATCCACAGAAGGTCTGTGGTTAATTCTCCAAGATGTCTGACCTTGAAAAAGGTCCGTTTTGTTAATTGATAAAAGTAAAATAACACTTCTAATTTTGAAAGCATTCTTACTTTATAGCATTTTTTCATACCTGACTAAAACTTTTGCACAGTACTCTCTCGAGGAGAAACTAGAGGGTGTATCATCTAGAAAACTTGCCATTTGAATTCTGAATGTATATATACACACACACCTGTGAAGCTGCTTTGTGCCAATGTACATTAAGTGTTATACAAACAAAGTTAAATCAAATAGAATCTGTATCTTTTTAGGTATATATATATATTCGCATATATCGCTCCAAGGATAAATCAGTGAATGTTGTGAGGTTTGATGAGAAATTGAGATTCATTGTTTTATTAATTATTAATTCTGAATATCTACTCTTGGTTTCAGCCATGCAATAAATCTGAAGAAATCTTTGAGAGCAGAAATATAGAAACCATAAAAGATGATGCAACTCGCACAACAGCAGTAAAAATTCCAAATTGGAATTTTCATAAACACAGAAAGAGCCACCAAAAGGGAACCAAGATTGGCCATTCAATCACTGGTGATTGTGGAAGTGATGGCAAAGGTTCAAGTGTGGCGAAAGAAAGAATTTAAAAGTGATCCAAAACATACAAGCTCATCAGTCGAACATGGTAGAGATATTATCATGACTTTGGTTTCTGGAAAGGGCTGATTATTTACTGATGATGTACTAATGATGGTAGCAGCAGAATGAATTAAGAAATCGAAATCTACAGAAACATACTGTATGCTAAATTACAGAGAAATGCGTTTAAAACAATTGAACAGATCTTCATGTACCAAGACAAGGACCCAAAACATCAGTAAAAAAGGTTTTAGATGGAACTGTTTTTTAACAGTAACCGGAACCGCGCGGAATTTTCAAGTTTCGGTTCCAAACGCGGTTCCGATGCGATGACGGGCAAAGCCCTGGGAGCGGTCACTTTAAATAGCCATGTCTTACCTCATGTATATTCATTGTTTACACTGTTTACAGTCAAGCAACCAAATTAACGCAGCTTACCACATAAATCAGTCACTCGCGCTGCTGTGCTGAGGTACGCTTTGTGTTAAACATGTCTAAAAAAAAAGTATAAAGTGTGGACTCATTTCCAAGCTACAACAATGAAGCAAATCGACCCCCTCTGAGAGGGTTTTCTCCACAGCTGGAGATACAATAAGCCAGGAAAGGTCTCGTCTTCTCCCAGAGAAAGCAGACGTTAATTTTTCTTCAGAAAAATTGATAACTGTTTTGCTAAGTTGTAATTCTGGATGTTAAATTTGATGTTGGATTTATTTAAATTTAAATTGATATGAACTGAAATGCTGTGTTTAAAATATTTAAAGAGTGATTAATAAACACAAATGGAATTGTTCAAGTATTGTGCATTATTTTTCACATTTCTTTTATTATGGAATCGGAATCAGAACCGGGAATCGTAAGGCAGAATTGAAACCGGAATCGGAACCGGAAAATTTCTTTTGACACCCAACCCTAATCACTAGAGTATAACCCCATGAGGATGCACTAAACTAAGCATTAAAGGGAAAAATTTCCCAAACAAATAACTGAATGAAGCACCTGTTCTCTGGAAGCAAAATAAACTGGGGAAAAATATTAATTTTATAAGCAACCGAAATCATAATACTGAAAACCAAATATAACACATTCATAATACAGAGATACATACATTTTTATTTAAAGTGAACTTCCTTGAAAATCTCAAGTCTTATTTGACTGATCAGTAGCAGTTTGTATATGTAAATAAGGACATCTTTAAATATACCAAGATAAAGTTTGGTGTTCTGAAGGTAGTGTTTTAGGCCCACAGTTGTTTGTCCTTATATATGCTACCTCTGGGTAATATTTGTAAACATGGAATTAGCTTTCAGTGTTAACACAGTTGTTTGTTTAGCAAAGCCTTACGAGAGTCACAAACTTAATGAATCTTAAGACATTAAGACTGTCTATGCTTATTAACTTCCTCTTACTTAATTCTGACAAGACATAAGTACTTGTATGATCACCTGCAACCAGTAAAAGCTTTCTAATTCCAGGGTACTCAGAGTTAAACACCTTGGAGTGATTACTGGCTCTTTCTTTTGAAGCACATGCATATTATATCACATGGATAGCCTTCCTTCACCTCAGAAATAACCAAAGAGAAGAAATATGATGTCACTACACAAAGAAGAAAAACTAGTTCATGCTTTTGTTACAACCAGGTTGGATTACTGCAATGTCTTACTCTCTGGATGTTCCAGTAGGAGCATAAACAAGCTCCAGTTAGTTTAGAATGCAGCAGCCTTCACAGCTAACTAACTAAAGTCCTAACTAGGACCAGAAAATACTGTATCACTCCATCTTTTTGAGACTACATACTTGTGGCTTTTATTAAAACTTTGAGTAGAAAATTCTATTAATGACCGACAAAACACTGAATGGTCTTGTGTGAAAAAATCTTTGTTTATGATCCAATATACCTACTTCAATTAAAAGGTGCAGGCTATTTGTTGGTACCTCGAGTAATAAAGGCCAACGCAGGGAGCAATCGTTTCTCTTACAAAGCCCTGCAGTTAAGGAACAGCCCTCCAATTAGTGTTCAGCACTAAGACAGTGTCAGACCTTCATCTTAGATCTAAGATCCAAACACATGTTTAGTCAGTCTGCGGACCTTGCATGCATTCTGCACACAATGACCATTGCCCTTAACCATGATCACAAACATACTAAATTCTCATTCTCTCTCTTTCTCTCCAATGCTAGTGACCAGTGATCCTAAACCCTTCTGCTTTTTAGACCTGCCTGATCCATTTCAACACGCTACACTGGCTGGAGTCGCATTGTAGAGATCATGGAGATGTCTTTGCGGTTTTGCTCTCAAGTCTCTGTCATTAAACATTTGATAACTTCAACAGAAAAGACTTTATGCTAAAACAACAATGATTTCAGAAATTATGCAGTTGCTCGTATTTCAGAAGTTGTCAAACGTTGCACAATTACGCTTGATTTTGTACAGAAATTAAAAATAAATTATTTGTAATCGCACTATGCAGTTTCACACAGATGAGGATGGGTTCCCTACTGAGTCTGGTTTCTCAAAGCTTTTCTTCCAAATATTGTCTCAGGGACTTTTTCCTTGTGTCTGTTGAATCTGGCTTGCTCAATAGATACAATAATAAGGAATAAATATAAATTTCAAATTCATTATCATGAATTTCTATATTCATGTAAAGCTGTCTTGTGAGAATGTCTTTTCTTAAAATAATTAAAATTGAATTGATTTAAAGAAGATTAAACAACTAAATCGGTATGAAAATATCACACTGGCTTAAAGGCCTAGAGCTTAGGAAATATTTAATATACGTAATATCAAGTGCTTCATTTGCTTCAAGTGTGATAGGAAAGTGTCAGCAAGAATCAAGGGGAAGGTGTACAGGACAGTGGTGAGACCGGCCATGCTGTATGGTTTAGAGACAGTGTCACTGAAGAAGAGACAGGAGTCGGAGCTAGAGGTAGCCGAACTGAAGATGTTGAGGTTTTCTTTGGGAGTGACAAGATTGGACAGGATTAGGAACGAGTACATCAGAGGGACAGCCCATGTTGGACGTTTGGGGGACAAAATTAGGGAGGACAGATTAAGATGGTTTGGACATGTTCAGAGGAGGGAGAGTGAGTATATTGGTAGGAGAATGTTGGACATGGAGCTGCCAGGCAGGAGGCAAAGAGGAAGGCCAAAGAGGAGGTATATGGATGTAATGAATGAGGATTTGAAGCTAGTGGGTGCAAGTGTTGAGGATGCAGAAGATAGGGATAGGTGGAGAGAGATGATTCGCTGTGGCGACCCCTGAAGGGAAAAGCCGAAAGAAGAAGAAGAAGAATATCAAGTGCTTCATTGACAGTTTCTTAGTTTCTCACTCAGCTGTATCGTTCTTATCATGGTTATGTTGATTTAACTTTGTTACTCATTATAAAGCCCATTACAATTCTTGTATAAGCTTTATAAGAAGTTTGTTAGCCATTTATTAGGAAATAATCACTATTTAAAAAACAAAATCACTGGAAGGAAAATGTATACATTTTGTTGTATAAAATGACATAAAAAATGTGAGTCATTCTGGATACGGGTGTCTGCTAAATGGCAGAAATGTAAATGAAATGCACGCACGCGCGCTCTCCCTGTCTCCCTCACGCGCACGCGCGCTCTCCCTGTCTCCCTCACGCGCACGCGCGCTCTCCCTGTCTCCCTCACGCGCACGCGCGCTCTCCCTGTCTCCCTCACGCGCACGCGCGCTCTCCCTGTCTCCCTCACGCGCACGCGCGCTCTCCCTGTCTCCCTCACGCGCACGCGCGCTCTCCCTGTCTCCCTCACGCGCGCTCTCCCTGTCGCCCTGACGCGCGCTCTCCCTGTCGCCCTGACGCGCGCTCTCCCTGTCGCCCTGACGCGCACGCGCGCGCTCCCTGTCGCCCTGACGCGCACGCGCGCGCTCACTGTCGCCCTCACGCGCAGGGACGCACACCCCGTCTCTCGCACACACACGCGCTGCCTGTCTCTCGCACACACACGCGCTGCCTGTCTCTCGCACACACACGCGCTGCCTGTCTCTCGCACACACACGCGCTGCCTGTCTCTCGCACACACACGCGCTGCCTGTCTCTCGCACACACACGCGCTGCCTGTCTCTCGCACACACACGCGCTGCCTGTCTCTCGCACACACACGCGCTGCCTGTCTCTCGCACACACAGGCGCTGCCTGTCTCTCGCACACACACGCGCTGCCTGTCTCTCGCACACACACGCGCTGCCTGTCTCTCGCACACACACGCGCTGCCTGTCTCTCGCACACACACGCGCTGCCTGTCTCTCGCACACACACGCGCTGCCTGTCTCTCGCACACACACGCGCTGCCTGTCTCTCGCACACACACGCGCTGCCTGTCTCTCGCACACACACGCGCTGCCTGTCTCTCGCACACACACGCGCTGCCTGTCTCTCGCACACACACGCGCTGCCTGTCTCTCGCACACACACGCGCTGCCTGTCTCTCGCACACACACGCGCTGCCTGTCTCTCGCACACACACGCGCTGCCTGTCTCTCGCACACACACGCGCTGCCTGTCTCTCGCACACACACGCGCTGCCTGTCTCTCGCACACACACGCGCTGCCTGTCTCTCGCACACACACGCGCTGCCTGTCTCTCGCACACACACGCGCTGCCTGTCTCTCGCACACACACGCGCTGCCTGTCTCTCGCACACACACGCGCTGCCTGTCTCTCGCACACACACGCGCTGCCTGTCTCTCGCACACACACGCGCTGCCTGTCTCTCGCACACACACGCGCTGCCTGTCTCTCGCACACACACGCGCTGCCTGTCTCTCGCACACACACGCGCTGCCTGTCTCTCGCACACACACGCGCTGCCTGTCTCTCGCACACACACGCGCTGCCTGTCTCTCGCACACACACGCGCTGCCTGTCTCTCGCACACACACGCGCTGCCTGTCTCTCGCACACACACGCGCTGCCTGTCTCTCGCACACACACGCGCTGCCTGTCTCTCGCACACACACGCGCTGCCTGTCTCTCGCACACACACGCGCTGCCTGTCTCTCGCACACACACGCGCTGCCTGTCTCTCGCACACACACGCGCTGCCTGTCTCTCGCACACACACGCGCTGCCTGTCTCTCGCACACACACGCGCTG